>NW_025894259.1:2126581-2221943 GCF_002878395.1 Capsicum annuum
CATTCCATATATATATATATATATATATATATATATATATGGAATGAGGATGTAAATGTTCACAACCAAATCAATATGAACATATTCAATCCATTTAATTCGTATATAAGTGATCCCAGATATCAACTCAATATGTTCACAATTCATGATTATTTAGGCACCATCGGAATAAATATGTATGTAAGTCATTACTAATATTATATCAACCACTAACTCGGGAATTTCTATGATGATAAAGGCAACCAATGCTCAATAAGATCTATATTAACAATTCAAGCCCCCACAAGTGTGTTATATCCAGAATGAAGGAAGTTAAATGCACAAATAAGGTCAATGATGGCAAATAAAGTCCCCACACGGGCATCACACAATATCAAATATCAAAAGTCAACAACATCAGAATGTAAGCCCACACTTGAGTATAAAATAGTAATAATAATCTCAAAATGTAAACCGTATAGCTATTTTCCCCAACCCATAACATGCTTTACTTATTTGTTAAACATTTTGATCAATCTAAAAGAAGTTAAGCCTTAACATACCTCTAAACCATAAAATTCAAGTCTAAAGTGCTTCAATACAGAGCTTTTCCCTTTTGAACTAACTCGAAAGCAACTACAACATTCAAATTAGCACCTACACGTTAAAAGAAAGCTAATGATACCTATATTGTCCATATTTGAGTCGGATCCAAGACGGGTTCAAAAATAAAAGAGATAAAACTGAGATTTTGTTTTAGAAATAAATTTCCCAAGGTTAAGGGAATCTACAGTCCTCGTGAAAACGAGTTAAAAAACAAGGTCAAAATCAAAGAAAAACTATTTTTTAGCCTTTCCAAAAGAATTCTCAAAAACCCTGTGAAAACCAAGATTAAAGAGTATTTTGATGATATAAATCAACGAAAAGTAATGGAATCAAGGTTTTGGAGATTACCCAAGCTCAAATGGTGAAGAAAACCAGAAAATCACCCAAACTTAAAGCTCAAAGTCCAAAAATGGTGAAATCTAAAGAAAAGAAGAGGAGGGGTTATGTACAGTGGTTGCCACTTAAGCGGCTAAATGGCCACTTAAGTGGCTACCACTAAAGCTATACCAGGTTGCTAAAGTGTCTACCGCTTAAGCAATCTTGGGCCGTTAAAGTGGCTACCGTTTAAGTAGACCTTGGAGACTTAAGCATCTACACAAATATCAAGCTCCGATCGGACCCTCAGAATTTGATCGATACCTTATAGAGACAAACTATACATGCTACTAGACTAATTTCGATGCTACGCACTCAATGATAACGTCAGTTTTTGAAAAAATATCATATTCAACAAATTAAACCCCCAGGACCCCCCTTTAAGACAAATTTTATTTGGTTTTTAAAGGTGGATCAAGATTGAAATTAAAGGCTTCGAACCCAAACCAACCCCTCTATAAACCCAAATTCGACCTTTCAAACTTAATGAAATTGTCCAAAATTACCATCCAACAATCAAAACATCAAACGTTGACTGAAGTCAATAACAACACTTTTAAAATCTCTAAAAATCATAAACTCTCCCAAATCAGTACCAATTGCATCAAAAATTGCTTCAATCCTTTCCACTCCCTAAAATCAACTTATAGAAACTACGGAGAAGGTCAACATGGTCAAAATGCATGAAAGACAAGATTTTAAGTTAAGGTCATTAAAATATCCACTACTAAACCTATAATTCGTCCTTAAATTAGAAGGCAAGAAAATATCTGAATCGATAAAGAGCTGAGGGTAACCAGTGTGCATATCGGATTCGATTTCTCAAGTGGCCTCCTTAATATGATGGTGTATTCACTGAACCTTTACCATAGGAATATCTCTAGAATGCTGCCATCTAACAAACTTGGTTAAACTGGACATTGGATCCTATATAAAGGTTAACTAAATCGAGTCCCAAAAAAGCATGCAAGACTCATTTGAAATATAGTGTCAAAGTATAGATACATGAAAAATTGAATGAACAAACTGAAAAGTTTGGAGGTAAGGCCAATTTATAAGAAGCCTTCCCTATTGTGTAAAGAATCTCAAAAGTCTTGATATACCTATGCCAAGCTTTCCCCTCTTTCCAAATCTCATCACGCCCTTCATGGATGATATATGGAGGAAGACTTGATCATTAATCCCAAGGTCCACGGCGCGATGCCTATGGTCCGCATAACTCTTTCTCCTACTTTGGTCTACCTAAAGCCTATTATGAATCATTTGAACCCTATATAAATACTCGCAAAACAAGTTGATACCTCAGGGTCTAACCTCTAAAGTCTCAAACTAACTAATAGGAGATCGATAATGCCTACCATACAATGCCTCAAAAAGGCGCCATATCAATACTTGAATGGTGGATATTATTATAAATAAACTCTACTAAGGTCAAATGTTACTCCTTCTAACTTTTGTAGTCCATTACACATGCCCAGAGTATATCTTTCAAAACCTGAATAGTCTACTTCGACTAACCGTTGGTCTGGGGTGAAAAGCTATGCTAAAGTCAACTTAAGTTCTTAACTCTTAAAATGTATGCTAGAAACTAGAAGTGAATACTGAGCCTCTGTCTTAAATAATAACATGGGTACCCCATGAAGATAAACTATCTCTCAAACATAGATATGCGCCAAGCTCTCAGCACTGAAGAAAAATTGAATAGGTATGAAATAGGATAATTTGATCAATCATTCCTTGATGACCCAAATGCTGTCAAAATCATGAGAAGTATGTGCCAATCCACTCACAAAGTCCAGAGTTATTTTCTCCTACTTCCACTAAAAAATGAGCAATCTATAAAGCAAATCAGCCAAACTCTAATGCTCGATCTTCACCTGTTGGCAACACAAACAACAAACTATAAAGTTTGCCATATATTTCTTCATACCACCCCATCAATAATGCTGCTTCAAGTCACAATACATCTTAGCCATACTTGGATAGATTGAATATTTGGAACAATGTGCCTCTTCCAAATTTACTCTCACCCATCTATCAACTCTCGATAAATAAAATCGACTTCCAATCCTCAAAACACTATCAAAATTAAGAGATTCTACCTTAGCCTAGCCACTTAACATGCTTATCTTGAATCACTCTCAAACTAGTGAGCTCGAATTTGCTCTATCAAAGAAGATCTAGCATAAACAAAGGATAAAATATACCTGAGTATCAAAATATCAAATCTAACCATCTGGTTAGTTAAAGACTAAACCTCCAAGGCTAAAGACTACTTCTGGTTCAAGAGATCAGCTAAACTCTCCATACTAGTTGACTTTTGACTCAAGGCATTCTCAACCATATTAACCTTGCCTGAATGATAAAGAGTAGTGAGATCATAATCCTTAAGAAATTCAAACCAATATCACTATCTTATATTAAGATCCCACCAAGTGAAGAAGTACTGAAGGCTACAATGACCTGAGAAAATCTCATAAGGAACTCCATGTAATTAATGATGCCACTATTGACACCTAATTTTTGTCCTCTACGTCTTCTAAGTTTCTTTAGTTTTAAATAAAAATAAAATATATATTTTATCAAGATAAATGCTTTCTAAAATATTTATTTAGGTTAATTTTTCATTTGAATGATGAATTATACATTTTCGTATTCATGTATACCAGATCGCATAATATTGGTTGCTTAAATAATTATTTCATCTAAAATCAAATTTTTATCAAGAACTATCTTGAAAAATTAATTCAAATAGGTGAATCTTGATTTTAAAAACATTTTCTCATTAAAATGAATTATTTGAAAAATAATAATTTGATTTTGTGAAATCAAGAAATTCTAGATTAAATCGATTATTACTTTATTTCAAATTTTGATTCAATTTGGTCGATCTATTATATTTGGCCATAAATGAAATTAAATTAGCCATAATTACAATGCAATTGACCAAATAATTTTTGATTTGATTTAAGACTTAAATAAAATTAGGTAAAACACTAACCTATTGGCCGTTATTAAGTGGCCTAATTTCTATCCTACCCCTTTCAGTTTTAATCCACACTACCATCCCTACAACACCGCTGTAGCCTAACAGCTGACCTGTTCGCCCAATCCAATGACAACAACGCACAACAACAACAACTAAGAACAACCATCAACAACAACTAAGAACAACCATCAACAACTATACAATAACAACAGTAAGGACATAAGCCCCAACTTCTCTCAATCTTCTTGTCCTTTTCTACCAATATCAAATGCAAGGCACGAGATGTTCATATAATTTCCATGAGATTCCATCAAACTAACTATCTCTTATCCTCTTTTCAATTTAAAATTTAAAATTCATACTGAAATAGTAAAATTCCAACTCATTCAACCCTATCATTTCTCAAATTTGATTTTCCTCTCAAATATGCCCCCAAAACCCTAAAGAATCTGTGGATGGTTCTAGAATTTAACACTCGACGTACTTTCATTCATTGATAGTATGAGCCAGGTTGGGACTTGTCTCATCATCATTCATTTCTAGAGATTAATTTATAGCCATGGGATTTGAGTTTTTATTCTTAATCCCACACAAATGAAGATTAAAAACTCAACCTCATCTCCTTCTATATATAACTCACTGTACAATCAAAATTCCTAAGTCTTAAAGGTTGTAAAATCGTTGAGCAAAATTTTTAATTATTAAATTTTTCTTGAGCAAATAAAGGAGAATTTTGAGTAAGAGATTTTCCCTAGTCTAAGGTTTTTTCCAGTGGTCGGTAAATGTCATAACCCCCAAACCAAAGATTATGTAGGCATTTGTCGTGACAAACCTTGAGAAGTAAGGCTACCAACCAAACTGATATGAAATAAAAGACAATACCAAAATTTAAGGCAAGACTCTTAGAATAGAGTTAAACCACATATATATAGCAAAAGCGGAAAATACACAGCCAAAGAATACAATACAATATCCCAAAATTTGGTCTCATAGTGTAAGAACTAACTAATACAACTTAAAGTCAAATATACACGAGATTACCAAAAAGGAACAGCTAATGTAGCAGTCAACTTCGATGCATAGATCAACTGCTACCTCAAATAGACTCCAAGTACTGCCTGAATCAACTATCATACAGCACACTCATACCTATATCTACACCAAAAGAGCATAGTAGAGGTGTGTAATATCCTAGGTTTTCGGACTCTAAAAATTTTGAGTGTTAACAACACTGCCTAGTCTACGACTCAGGTGATGAGTCATTGTCACTCGTCACGAGTCGTAGGGTGAGACTCATAGTTTCACCAATAAAGTATGCCCAGGTTATTAGCTTGATCATGATTAGTCCTTATAGGTCGTAGGGTAAGGTTACGAGTCATGGTGAGGGACTCATGACCATAACAATGAAGGTGCCCAAGGTTTCTACCCAGGCCACGAGTTCAAGAAACTACTCATGAACAGTCACCATGAGTCATTATCGGCCCATAACGATTGATAACAATTTACTTACACAATTGTATTGAGGGTGATTTGGTCCTTTCTTTCCTTTACACTTTATTCAGGACCTTAAAATATCTAAGGGTCCCTTTTAACATAAATTATTAAATCATAAACCTCATTCTCTCATCTCAAATTCTTAAACTCTCCAAAGCAAAGGGAAAGCTAGGGTTTTTAAGGGATTAAGCATATAAGCTTCCAACTTTAGGTTTCTCTCTAATTTCTTGGTGTTTCAGGAATGTATCTCTTTCTAACTTATATTTTTACATCATGACATGGTTTGGTTTATGAATAGTGTGATTCCATTGTTGGGTTTTGAAATTAGGTTGAGGGATTTGAATGGTTATTACATGGATTGTTTTCACATGGTTTTGAATTTATCATTCATGATTTATCTTATGGTTTTTGAACTAAATGAATGCATGGGTATGAGAACTGGAATGGAGAACATGGGTTTTCCCAAATTTATGGATCTTGGTTTGGAATTGACATGAACCTCAACCCACTCTTTGAAATTGGTGTTGAAACATGGATATATGCATAATTTAACTTACTCTTTGAACCTTGCATTACATTAAAGGTGAATGGAACATAATAAAGGTTTTGGAAGGCCTTGGTAGCCATTATTTGGTTTTAAAATAAAACTTGGGAGTTAATTTGGTTTAATGGTTTGGAATGGCATAATTGGACTTAGCTTGCAAGCATTATTGGTATGACGATACCAACGGTAAATGACTTAATAAATAACTTCTTGGTTTATGGTTAGGATTATGTTCTAAATGATTTTAATTTAGGCTTAAAGGGGATTGTGTTGCTAGTCATAAAAGTAGAGGTCCCGAGAGGATCAATACTGGAAACCATGTTTGGCGGCGTAGGGATCTTTATGATCGTGTACATAGTTCACACATTATATATATTTTGGGATAGTTGGAGCCTTGGCACCTCTCTCCCTCCCTTATATTTCTTTAGTTCGTGTGGCTAACACATGTGAGGGCCCTTTCAGCAAAGGAAGCTGAACCCATATAGCCTGTGGGTTCCCTTAAGATAGATATAGCTACATAGTCCAGGTTAATATTTTGAAAGCTCATGTTCATGTCCCTTGACCCTATCCCGACATCTTATATATATATATATATGTATATATGAATATGGGAATATAGTTTTGACTGTTTTAGACATGGGCATTATTCTATCTCTTTCCCTGAGTTACATGCCAATACTTATCCCACTAACCATCCTAGGATGCTAAATTATTTCATGATGTAGGGTTTGAAGATATTTCTGTTACCTCTGTGTAGTGCTAGGTGGTTTAGTTATCAATTGAGTTTTTGTGAAGTGGTTAGCCTCCATCATCCGGAAAGCTTTACCATTTCATTAAGTTTCTTTTTATATTTTAGGAATTGAAGAGTTTAATTATCATGGTCGGGGGCATGTCCCAACCAAATTTGATATCTTGATTTTAGAGGATTTTGTACACAAAGTATGGGTTGGTTATTTGTTTTGGTTTCTTAGAATCTTCCTTCGGGCTTCTTTCTTCTTACTATTTTTTGTTTTTGCTTCTACTATTATCTTTATTATGCTCAGGTGGTTAGGATAAGGGGGTGGTATCCAGCCCATGGAGGATCTGAGATACCCATTATGACTAGGCCCTAGTTTGAGTCATGATAAGCTTGGTATTATAGCTAGGTTCAAGTTCTTTGGGTGTACACAAATCTGTGTTGAGTAGAGTCCATTTAATTTTATAGGTGTGTAGCATACCACACTTATATGGGGGAGTCTCCAAGGTATTTAGGAATATTTTTCTTTCATGAGTTCTATTTTGGGCTATAGAGTCTAGTGTCATGAGACCTCTCTAGCTTCTGTCTTACTTGCATTTTAGATCATGCCTCCCTAAAGATCTAACGATCGAAGAAACTCTACTGGGACCTCTGTCCCACCTAATAAAAATGTGGAGAGGACTCTCCCTATTCATAGAGTGCAAACTCGGTTTAGGGTCCCCGTTCCTTAATGTACCACTCCACGTGGGGTTCCACCGATCCCACCTAGTCCTTCCCCAACTTGTGACACTCATGCTCAGTAATCTCAGGGGGATATCTCTAATGCAAAGTTTAATCAATCTATTTATCTGCTTACTCAATTTATGGCATCTCAGTCTCGATAGCCTGGTTTTATTGGTTTGGTTGTGACTTCGTTTGAGGTTATTCGAGTTGGCCAATTTATGAGGTTGAATCCCCTAACCTTTATAGGCTCTAAGGTTGAGGATGAAATGGAGAAGATCTTCAGGGTAATGCATATTAATGATATGGAGGGTATGAAGTTTGCTGCCTATTAGTTGAAAGACGTGGCTAATGAGTGGTATGAGCAGTGCGAAGCGTCAAGGGGTGTGGATGCTGAACATGCAGTGTGTGATGATTTTTCAGGTGCTTTTCTTGATCATTTATTTCCTCAAGAGTTAAGAGAGGCTAAGACAGAAGAGTTTGTGAACTTAAAATAGGGAAATATGAGCGTTAAGAAGTACGCTCTAAAGTTTCATCAATTTTCCCGTTATGCTCAAGAGTTGGTATCTACTATGAGGTCTCGAATAAGAAAGTATGCTTCTGGTCTATCTTGTGATTTGGTATTAGATTGTAAGGCTGTGATGTTGAACAATGATATAGACATATCCATACTTGTAGTCCATATGCAACAGATAAAGGATGAAAAAAAGAGCTAAGCAGAGATGAGAGAGAGGCAAACTAAGAAGTTCAAGTATTCAAAACAGGGTGTGAATCAGCAAAATAGTAGAATGGATGACAGACAATGGACCAAGATGAAGATTTGGGGAAATTTTAGTTCATATTCATTGACCAGTGTTCCCTATCCTAAGCCGTCTGGTGATCGTTGTTTGCAAAATAGTTGTTGTATAGGCATAGGGTGCCCAGTCTAAGGCTAGTGGAGCTCAGTCAGCCCCAAGTTATCCTCCTTGTTGATTTTGTAGACAACTTTACTATGATTATTCTGATGAAGAGAGGAACTTTTTCTTCAATTGTGGTCAACCCGAACATATGCAGAGGAACTGTCCTGTAGCTAAGGTTTCCACTGGGGCTAATAAGGTTTTGGATGCTACTTCTTCGGCTCCTTTACCTATGGGATCTACAACAGGTATTAACGGTGGTCGAAATATCTCTATGCTTTTGGTACCCATCAGGAATCTGAGGCATATCCAAATATTGTTACTGGTATGTTACAATTTTATCACGTGATATTTACTATTTACTTGATCCGGGTTCTACCCTATCCTATATGACCCCTTATGTGGCTGTGGATTTTGATTTTGGTCCTGAAAGTATGTAATACCCTACATGTTTCTAAGCTAGGAAGTGAATAAGTATTCCTACATATAAAATCTCCTATCCTGTGATTCATACTTGAGTACATGACTTACAATGAATATCCTAGTGATAGGATAGCTTATGATGCATTATGCATGTTCATATGAGCCACTTAAGTTAATACAAGCTAAGAGTTTTTGAATCCATCAAATTTTAGTGTTCGATTTTGCAAGGGTCATCTTTTAACGAGTATAAATTAATGTCAATATGGTATTTTGGATGATTTAGACCCACCAAATTGTAGAGAATTGAATTAGCTTTCCAACGATACCAATTTCGCCTTAATCCAATACCCGAGCAAAAAGTTATGCCCATTTTCGTGAGAGACAGTAAGCATAGGCGATTGGATAGGCGCCTCCAAACCCAAGCATAGGCGATTGGTTAGGTGCCGCCCAACCCAAGCATAGACGATCACTTGGGCGCCACCTAAGTCAATTCCAGGTGCCAAAAACACTCTGTTTTGAGTTGTTTTAAGGGTAATTATGTCTTTAAACACTCCTTACACGTCCCTAAACTTTACCCTACAAAATATATAGATTCTAATCGTATTACAACCCTATTATCATCTCAAAGCTCATCATCCAAGAGCACTAAAAGAGAAAAACAACAAGGGTTGCATAATTAA
Organism: Capsicum annuum; assembly: GCF_002878395.1. Classification (NCBI taxonomy): domain Eukaryota; kingdom Viridiplantae; phylum Streptophyta; class Magnoliopsida; order Solanales; family Solanaceae; genus Capsicum; species Capsicum annuum. The sequence continues at coordinate 2,136,024 of NW_025894259.1, forward strand.
GCTTGAAGATCTGATTTCAAGGAAATTCCTCCGTCAATCATCAAGAATCTTCCTTCTAAGGTATGCATGAGTTGATTTATGGATTCCTTTCATCCATAAAGATCAAAAACCCTCTTTTTTCATCATAAAGTATGATTTCTATATTGTTGGGTGTTGATGATCATGTTGTTGATATTGGGTGATTCCCAAGATGGAATCTTTATATGTTTTTATGAATTCATGATATCATATGAGTTGGAAACATGTAAATTTGGTTGTTCATGATGTATAATTTGATGATTTCACCTATGCTTAAGATGTGCATGTAAGGTGTTTGATAAAATGCCTAAGAAACTAGAAACTATGCAATATAGCTAAATTGTGACTAAGTGAAGGATTCATAATATGCCCTTATGTTCCAATGACTTCTATGTTGATAATATGCCTTGTAAATGTTGTTTGAATACTCATGAACTATTCTTATGAAATTATTCCATATTTACTTGCAAATCCTACTTATAAACAAGATGTATGATAACCATGGAATCCATATGCACTTCCATGCTATTGGTATGTGTTGCTAATATGATTATGCAATGAACATGATATTAAGATTGTGCAAGTACTTCCATGTGATATAAAATCCTTTCCATGCAATACATTGTTGATAACCATGCTTAGTATGAGATTCCGACTTATGATATTATAAATTATGGACTCTACTCTTATGATCAAGTCAGTAATGTGTGTCAGTTTCCTTCCATCGAGTCCTGTGGGTACTTGTTCCCAAATATTATAGCTGTATGCCTAGATCCATGTCATGTTTCACGATATCCGAACTCAAGCTATGATTCCATAGATTTCAGTCAGTCATGTGACTCAGGAAAACGTCATGATCTTAGTCAGTTGTCAGATATCAGTAACATTCCGCCAGTCAATGGAATTCAGTAAGATTAAGTCATGCACAGTCAGTTATTCATGTCCAGTCCCTCCAGATGGGAGTAAAGGTTAGCACCGACTGAACCCAAGGATGGGAACTCACCCGCCAGTTCAGGGTGTGATTCTTAGTAGTCATCCTTGTGTTCCAGAACTACGTAGCCAGCGTAGGTTGAGACATCTTAACCCGTTAGATTAGGGTTGATGAGGTGGCTTAACCCGCCAGTTTAGGATTCCCAAAGTTCTCATTGAGTACCCGCCAGATAAGGATCACTCACAGGCTGTCCTTACCCGTGGAACGGTATTGACACCCCTCCAATCGGGGCAGAGATTGGACCCCATCTTAGCCATAACGGCATACATGGGGCATGTCGGTTAAACAATACTTCCCACAGTTTCAATATCAGTCTCAGTAAAAGAACTCAGGGTGTTCTTCAGATTTCAGTATATACAGGACTGTCGATACAGTCGTCCATGTTATCAGTTTTAGTATCAGTCATGACAATTATCAGTAAACTATGTATTATCTTACAGGTCACGCTATCACGTATTCACGGTCCCAGTTTCTATATATGTGTGTTTGCACTCCCACGTTCATATTAGTCAGTCAGTGTTGTTCATGCATGAAACCCTTTATGTTCATCCTACCTTCCTCATATACTGAGTACTCTAGTTGTACTGACGCATTTGCGCTATGGTGCTTTCTTTTCATGTTACACCATAGGTTCCGAGACGTGAGCTCCAGTCCAGCAGTAGCAGTAGCATTCCAGTCACAGAGACACAGTGAGTCCTCATTGATTCGAGGACAATATGATTTGATACATTTATTTATTTCTTCAGTTCAATTTTACGGAGTTAGATGGAGACATGTTCCTTCAACTCCTTATTCAGATAGTTTAGAGGCTTTCAAATTTATGTTCAGATTTACATTCAGATTGAGTTATTTTGGGTATCTTCACCCACATGATTGTATTCAGTTAAACCTTATGGCCTTACAGTTCTATGTATTCCGCATTATTATATCATGATTTGCAGTATACAGGTATAGATATCAGTCATGGGTTAGCTTGTGGTCCCTCGGGGTCATGAGCACCGTGTAGCATTCTGGTTCAGTGAATCGGGCTATTGCAAACTTGGTATCAGAGCCTAAGGTTTAATAGAGTCTTAGGAAGTCTGAAAGCCACATCTAGTAGAGTCTTGTACATGGGTGTGTTGCGCGCCACATTTATGTATGGGAGGCTATAAGATGTTTTAGGAACAGTCCCCTTTCTTCATTATTCATGTCATGCTAGTGAGCATAATCAAAAGTTAAACTCTCAGTCTAATCCATTTTTCTCTTATTCCAGACCATGGCCCTAAAGAGAAGAAACCAGCCTGCTCCTCAGCCCGAAAATCCTTTGGGCGAACATGTTTCCCATGCAGAGTTTAGAGCTGTATTTACCATACTTGCTCAGTCCATGGCTGCACAGAATAAATGGCTACCAGTTATTCCGGCCAATCCAGTGGAAAGCCCAAAACAGCTAGGGTTCGAGACTTTATCCGGATGAACTCTCCATCTTTCCATAGGTCTAAGTCTGATGAGGACCTTCAGGAGTTCATTGACCAAGTCTAGAAGGTCATTGACATTATATGTGTTACTTCTATTGAGAGTGCTGAGTTAGCCGCCTACCAGTTATAGGATATTGCTCATGATTGGTACAAACAGTGGAAGTCTGAGAGGTTAGATAATACAAGCCCTATCGAGTGGGAGGAATTTGTCATGGCCTTCTTAGACAGATTATTTCCCTAAGAGCTGAGGAAAGCCAAAGTTCTTGAGTTCATCAACCTCAGGCAGGGGAATATGACGGTTAGGGAGTATTTTCTCAGATTTACTCAACTAGCCAGGTATGCTCCTCATATGGTTGCAGACAATAGAGCTAAGATAAGCAAGTTTGTGTCAGGGGTCAACGATAGCATGGTAAATGAGTGTAGGTCTGCGATGATGATCGATGATATGAACTTAGCAAGACTCATGACCCATTCCCAGCAAGTAGAAGAGCAAAAGTTTAAGACTAGGGAGAGGCAGAACAAGAGAGCAAGGTCAGGTAATTTCAACTTTACTCACCCCAAGTCAGATGGAGGAAACCGTTTATAGTTTTGCTCTAAGTCAGCCGTTCCAGCTCCTTCCTCTGCTAGCGCTCCAGTGCCGAATTTCAGAGATGGCAATAGAGACAAAGCTCCAGGCTCTAAATCTCAGGGCAGTGTTAGTAGTGCCCGAACGAATCCCCTTTGTGAAACTTGTGGTAAGACCCACAAGGTAATTTACAGAGCCGGTAGTGATGTCTGTTTTGGTTGTGGAAGCTAGGCCATAGGATTAGGGAGTGTCTGCAGTCAAGTCTTCAAGGTCAGCAAAATCATTCTACAGCTCAGTCCAGTTGCTACCAGTGGGCAACGCCAAAATAGACTCTATGCTCTTCAGTCCTGGATGGATTAGGAAAATTCTCCTGATGTCGTTACTGGTACGTTACAGATTTTCCATGTTTTTGTTTATGCTTTGCTATACCCAGGTGCATCTTTGTCTTTTGTTACTCTATACATAGCAGGCGATTTTAGAATCAGTCCCGAAGTCCTAGAAGAGTCCTTCTCAGTCTCTACCCCAGTGGGTAAAACCATCATAGCCCGGTGGGTATACAGGAACTGCTCGGTTATGATATCTCAGAAATCCATGTCAGCAGATTTAGTGGAGCTAGAGATGACTAATTTTGATGTCATTCTCAACATGGATTGGCTTCATTCCTGCTATGCCACAGTCGGCTCCAGAAACAAGATAGTTCAATTTCAGTTCCTAAATGAGCCCGTCCTAGAGTGGAAGGGTAGCATTTCAGCGTTCAGGGGTCAACTTATTTCCTACTTTCGGGCAAGGAAAATGATTTCTAAGGGGTGTGTGTATCATCTCGTGCATGTTAAAGATTCTAGTTCTAAATATCCCAGCCTTGAAACAGTCCCTATTGTTAATAAATATTCAGATGTCTTTCCCAAAGATCTTCCAGGCATTCCTCCCGAAAGGGAAATAGACTTCGGCATAGACCTTCTTCCGAATACTCAACCTATTTTCTTTCCGCCATACAGAATGGCACTAGTAGAACTCAAGGAACTGAAAGATCAGTTGAAGGATCTCTTAGATAAGGGATTCATCAGACCCAGTATTTCCCCATGGGGTGCGCCAGTATTATTCGTGCGCAAGAAAGACGGTTCTCTCAGGATGTGTATTGATTACCATCAAATCAACATGGTCACGATTAAGAACAAATATCCTCTTCCCAGGATTGACAATCTATGCAACCAACTTCAGGGTACCAGTTACTTCTCCAAGATAGACCTCAGATCAGGTTATCATCAGCTCAGAGTTAGAGAATGTGACATTTCGAAGACAGCTTTCCGTACTCGGTATGGTCACTTTGAATTTTTAGTCATGTCATTTGGTCTTACCGATTCCCCTGCAGTTTTTATGGATTTGATGAACCGTGTGTTCAAGCAGTACTTGGACATGTTTGTCATAGTCTTCATAGATGATATTCTGGTCTATTCTCGCACAGAGCGTGATCATGCAGACCATCTCAGGATTGTTCTTCAGACTCTTAGGGATCACCAATTATTCGCTAAGTTCAGCAAGTGCAAATTTTGGCTAAGATCAGTAGCATTCCTTGACCATATTGTTTACGGTGATGGAATTAGAGTAGATCCTCAAAAAACTGAGGCAGTAAGAAACTGGCCCAGACCCGTATCTCCATCAGATATTAGGAGTTTCTTGGGTTTGGCTGGCTATTACAGATGGTTTGTGAAGGGATTTTCTTCTATTGCATCTCCCATGTCCAGATTGACTCAGAAGAAGATTAAGTTTCAGTGGTCAGATTCATGCGAGAAAAGCTTTCAAGAGTTGAAGACTCGACTCACCTCCGCTCCAGTTCTAGCTATTCTAGATGGTTCAGATGGTTTTGTAGTCTATTGTGATACATCCAGAGTGGGTTTAGGTTATGTCCTCATGTAGCATAGTAAGGTCATAGCCTACGCCTCCAAACAGTTAAAGCCACATGAGAAGAATTATCCTACTCATGATCTTGAGTTAGCAGCGGTAGTTTTTTCCTTGAAGATTTGGAGGCATTATCTCTATGGAGTTCATGTAGATATCTCCACAGACCATAAAAACCTCCAGTATGTCTTTTCCCAGAAAGATCTCAATCTTCGCCAGAGAAGGTGGTTAGAGCTCTTGAAGGATTACAACATGAGTGTTATTTATCATCCAGACAAGGCCAATATTGTGGCCGATGCTCTCAGTCGACTCTCCATCGGTAGTATTTCTCAAATTGAGGATAGTAAGAAAAAGATGGCTAAGGAGATCCATCAGCTTGCCAGACTAGGCGTTCGCTTAGTTGATTCTTTAGAGGGTGGTGTATGTGTTCATAGTAGTTCAGAGTCATTTCTAGTTTCTGTGGTGAAAGAGAAACATGATAGGGATCCTAGCCTTGTCAAGCTCAAAGAGTCAGTTCAGAATCAGAAAGTCGAGGTTTTCTCCCAAGGGGGAGATGGTGTTCTTCGTTGTACTTCTTATTCCTCCGAGGATTATGCCAAACTCTATATCAGGGAGTTAGTCAGCTCATTCTATCTATAATGACCCAGACTGAATCATTCTATCCAATGACCCAGACTGAATTATTCTATCCAATGCCTTCTACGTTGATAATGTGCCTTATAAATGTTGTTTGAATACTCATGAACTATTCTTATGAGATTATGCCATGTTTACTTGGAAATCCTACTTATGAACAAGATGTATCATAACCATGAAATCCACATGAACTTCCATGCTATTGGTATGTGTTGCCAATATGATTATGCAATGAACATGATATTAAGATTGTGCAAGTACTTCCATGTGATATAAAATCCTTTCCATGCAATACATTGTTGATAACCATGCTTAGTATGAGATTCCGACTTATGATATTATAAATTATGGACTCTACTCTTATGATCAAGTCAGTAATGTGTGTCAGTTTCCTTCCATCGAGTCCTGTGGGTACTTGTTCCCAAATATTATAGCTGTATGCCTAGATCCATGTCATGTTTCACGATATCCGAACTCAAGCTATGATTCCATAGATTTCAGTCAGTCATGTGACTCAGGAAAACCTCATGATCTTAGTCAGTTGTCAGATATCAGTAACATTCCATCAGTCAACGAAATTCAGTAAGATTAAGTCATGCATAGTCAGTTATTCATGTCCAGTCCCTCCAAATGGGAGTAGAGGTTAGCACCGACTGAACCCAAGGATGGGAACTCACCCGCCAGTTCAGGGTGTGATTCTTAGTAGTCATCCTTGTGTTCCAGAACTACGTAGCCAGCGTAGGTTGAGACATCTTAACCCGTTAGATTAGGGTTGATGAGGTGGCTTAACCCGCCAGTTTAGGATTCCCAAAGTTCTCATTGAGTACCCGCCAGATAAGGATCACTCACAGGCTGTCCTTACCCGTGGAACGGTATTGACACCCCTCCAATCGGGGCAGAGATTGGACCCCATCTTAGCCATAACGGCATACATGGGGCATGTCGGTTAAACAATACTTCCCACAGTTTCAATATCAGTCTCAGTAAAAGAACTCAGGGTGTTCTTCAGATTTCAGTATATATAGGACTGTCAGATACAGTCGTCGATGTTATTAGTTTCAGTATCAGTCATGACAGTTATCAGTAAACCATGTATTATCTTACAGGTCATGCTATCATGTATTCACGGTCCCAGTTTCTATATATGTGTGTTTGCACTCCCACATTCATATTAGTCAGTCAGTATTGTTCATGCATGAAACCCTTTATGTTCAGCCTACCTTCCTCGTATACTCAATACTCCAGTTGTACTGACGCATTTGCGCTATGGTTCTTTCTTTTCATATTACACCATAGGTTCCGAGTCACGAGCTCCAGTCCAGCAGTAGCGGTAGCATTCCAGTCGCAGAGACACAGTGAGTCCTCATTGATTCGAGGACAATATGATTTGATACATTTATTTATTTCTTCAGTTCAGTTTTATGGAGTTAGTTGGAGACATGTTCCTTTAACTCCTTATTCAGATAGTTTAGAGGCTTTCAGATTTATGTTCAGATTTACGTTCAGATTGAGTTGTTTTAGGTATCTTCACCCACATGATTGTATTCACTTAAACCTTATGGCCTTACAGTTCTATGTTTTCCGCATTAGTATATCATGATTTGTAGTATACAGGTACAAATATCAGTCATGGGTTAGCTTGTGGTCCCTCGGGGTCATGAGCACCGTGTAGCATTCCGGTTCAGTGAATCGGGGTGTTACAAATTATTTCTGACCCCTTCTCTATTCCTACTCCGATAGGTGATTTGATTATTTCTAGGAGAGTCTATAGGGGCTGTGTTGTGTCTATTCATGATAGAGAGACATTAGTATATCTGATAGAATTGGACATGGTGGATTTTAGTGTTGTCTTGGGGATAGATTGGCTCCCCTCGTGCTATGCTTCCTTGGATTGTAGGACCCGAAAGGTCAGTTTCCATTTTCCTAATAAACTGGTAATCGAATGGGAGAGAAGATCCTTAGTACCCAAAGTTGAGGTTTAACTCTATCTTAAAGCTAGAAAGTTGATTTCCAAAGGGTGTTTGTACCTTTGGTTAGGGTTAAGGATTCTAATCCTGAGGGTCCCTCTTTGCAACCTGTCCCTATAATTAATAAATTTTTGAAAGTTTTTCCTGATAATGTTTGTTATGACCCAACCTAGGGCCTAGTCGTGATGGATATTTCAAGTACGCCAAGGACCGGAGACCACTCCCATTAGCCTAGCCAACCAGAACAAAATATAACTAGCAGTGGATGGGTTTCAAACATATAACAAGATAGAGATGAGTTCCAAACATATAACAAGATAGAGATAAGTTCCAAACATATAACAAGATAGATAAACTAATAGAAAGCGGGATCTAAGAAACTACAACACAATTCACCCACACTTTGTCCACAAAAGTCTCTAAGAAACCCAACATCAACCTAAGTCGTGACATGCCCCCAACCATAGCCATAACAAAGATCCCACCAAAATAGTCCAAGATATAAATAATGACAAGACCATGAAATGAGGGCCTTCCAGAGAATGGAAGCTCACCATTTCAACCTTACTCATGAACAATCCAGAAATCACCTACCACTGCGTTGGGAAATAGAAGTCTCTTCGGACCCTGCATCATGTGGGGATACATCATTCAGGGACGGTTAATGGAGTGAGTGCTATCATGTAACTTAGGGAAGGGATAAAATAATGCCATGATCAATCAGTCTAAAATTATTACAAAACTATATGCACACAATCATATATATATATATATATATATAAATATGTCGGGATACGGAGCAAGGTTTAGTATAAGATTTAAAACATTAAACTAGATTGTGAAGCTTTAACCGTCATAAATGGCACTCATAGGATATATGGGTCCAGCTCCCCTACTGGAAGGGTCCCAGTACATGTTAGCCGCATGAACCAAAGGTATCATGGAAATTTGGGAAATCCATGACTCTTCGCCAATCCATAATAAATATATATAGGAGTGACACAAGTACACGACTATTAATATCAACCCCTACGTCGACAAACTTGGGTTTACAGTATCGGTCCCTCAAGACCTCTACCTTCACCTCCAAATACACAAGCCACTTTAAGCCCAATTAAATCATTTACCCATTCCCATTCATTAGACCAAAAATCATCCATTAAGGCATATACCATTGATATCGTCATACAAATTACACTTGGAAGATATTATCATTATGCCATTTCCATTGACCCTCAAATTGGGGGAATCCATGACCCCTATGGTCCACTTATTCACCAACTTGAGGGAATCCACGACCCCCATAGTCCAATTATCCATTAACTTGGGGGAATCATTGACCCCAAGGTTCAATTAAAAAGAAAGAATTTCATTAGCCTTTTATGCAATGTAGTAGTTTTAAATTAGATTTCAATATGCATATATCCATGTTTATAAACGAATTTCAAAAGGTGGGTTTAGGTTATTACCAATTCCATTATCAAAATCCCTAAAGTTGGTGGAATCCAAGACCCCTATAAGTTTATCAAATCAATTTGGTGGAATCCACGCCCCCCTATTCCGATTTACCATGCCCATGCACCCAATTAGTTCAAAAGCCATCAACTAAAAACATAAATGATTCACAAAAGCCATCGGAAAAGTAATTTAATAAATAGTACCCAAGAGACCTCAACCCAATTTCCAAATCAACAATTAAATCACATGGATTATAATCTTACACACATGCTTTTAATAAAACAAGTTTTTAGGGAAGAGATACATGATTGAGATATCAAAAAAAATTTAAGAGAAACTATAAATTGGAAGCTTGAATGCCCAATCCCTTGAAAACCCCAATTGTTCTTGCTTGGAGAATTTTGAGAGTAGAGAAAAGTGTAATTCATTGTGTAATAAAGAGTTATGGGGTCCCTTAGGGTGTTTTATGCTGTGGGTTATAATTGAGGAAAGAGGGAATTGACCAAATTACCCTCAATTAAAGGTACAGAAAAAAATGACGTTAGTCGTTATAGGTCACATCACAGCTCGTGACATCTAGGTGTGAGTCTTAGCCTGGACATGTAGTCTGGGAAAACTCTTAGATCTCTTTGTTCGTTTGGTCACGAGTCACACCATACGAGTCGTGACCTCATATTACAAATTGTAAGGTTCCAGTCATGACATCAACATAAACTTGGGTAGTCCTCACTAGTTTGCCTATGACTTTAGCCCTATTACTTGTTAGGTGAGTCGTTACCTGGGCAGTGAGCACAAAAGTCAACAAATTTTCAAAGGTCAAAAATCTGGGGTGTTACATTCTCCCCCCAAGGATCATTCGTTCCCGAGTGATGAATCAAGGCATCTATTAGCACAATCATTAGACAAAAAATACAACCCCAAAATCAAGAACCAAAATCCAAAAAGAAATGGGAATAGGAAAACGCATAGCTTAAGCACGATTGTCCAACCTGGGGAACAAGAATGGATACTTGGATTTCATGTCTTCTTCAACTTCCCAAGTAGCTTCTTCCACTTTTTAATTCCTCAAAAGAAATTTCATCGAAGCCACATCCTTAGTCCTCAAACGAAGGACTTTCCTATCCAAAATCTCAACTAGAACTTTCTCATAAGATAAGGAATCTCAAATACCAACACTCTAAATAGGCATAACCAATCAAGGATCGCCCATACACTTCTTCAACATTGATACATGGAAAATCGGATGAATAAAACCCAAACTCAAGATAAAGTATGGACCTAGATAGCGGGGACTGAGTTTTTCCTTCTTCCCAAACCTCATCACTCCCTTCATAGGAGATACCTCTAAGAATACCCAATCGCCAACCTCGAACTCCAACTCTCTTTGCCTCATATTTGCGTAGCACTTTTGGAGACTCTGAGCAGTTTTAAGACTATCCCTGATCATCTTTACCTTCTCCATGGCTTGGTGAACCAAGTCTAGACCAAACAATCTAGTCTCACCAACCTCAAACCACCCAATAGGAGATCTACACCTCTATCATAAAGAGCCTTGAAAGGAGCCATCCCAATGCTAGAATAATAACTATTGTTATACGAAACCTCAATGAGAGGTAAGTGATCAACCCAACTACCTCCAAAATATAGTACACATGACCTTAACATATTACCAAAGTATGAATGGTCCTCTCCACTTGCCCATCTGTCTGAGTATGTAAATCGGTGCTAAGGTTTACTTGTGTGCCCCAAACCTTTCTAAAACAAACACCAAAATTGAGAAGAGAATTACGTACCTTGATCTAAAATAAAGGAAACTAGAGCACCATGCAACTTGACAATCTCCTAAATAATTAACTTAGTATAATCCTCTCCAGAGTTAGTAGCCCTCACAAGAAAAAAGTGAGCAAACTTGTCATCCTATCCATAATGACCCAAATTGAATTATGCTGATTTTGAGTCCACGGAAGACCAGTAATAAAGTGTGTTAATTACCACCCACTTACACATAGGCAAATCAATCTCTTGAGACATGCAACCTGGACTCAAGTGCTTAATCTTCACTTGCTGATACACCATGCACTTAGTCATGAAGTTGGCCACCTTTTCCTTGATATTGATCTACTAATAAATCTCCTTCAAGTCATGGTACATCTTAGTCAAACTAAGATGAAATGTATACCTCAACTCATAAGCCTCAATCAAAATCGTTTCTCATAGCCCACTAACATCCGAAATAGACAACCTATCTTGGTACTTCAAGATACCATCACCACCAATATCAAAAGCCATAACCTTTTGTTAACCCACGCCAGCCTTAATTTGCATAATAATATAATCCAAAACCTGCTTCTCCTTCACCTCAGCACTTAAAGATGATTTAACTTCATCTTGAACAATCACCCTTCCATCCTTAGAGTCTAAAAGGTGAACTCCCAGGTTAGCCAACTGGTGAATATCCTTTACCAACCCTCTTTTCTTCTCATCCAGATGAGATAACCTCCCCATAGACAACCTGCTAAGAGCATCATTAACTACATTAACTTTACCTGGGTGATAATAAAGACTCATATCATAGTCCTTGAGCAATTCAAGATGCCGCCCCTACCTGAGATTCAATTCCTTCTAAGTGAACACTTACTGCAAGCTCTTATGATTTGAATAAATGTCAACATATACCCCATACAAATAATGGTGTCAAATCTTCAATGGAAACACCACAACTGCCAACTCTAGATCATGAGTTGGATAATTACTTTCATGTTCCCTCAGTTTCCTAGAAGAATAAGCCATAACCTTACTATGCTGAACCAAGACACAACTCAGTCCTATGCGGGATGCATTGCATTAAACCACCAAACCATCAGTACCCTCGCTAGGGACAAAAACCAGAGCAGAAGTCAAATTATCCTTTAACTTCTCAAAACTACCCTCTAAATCCTCGAACCACAAAAACTTTACCTTTTTCTGAGTCAACATAGTCAACAGAGCAGCAATAGAAGATAAGCTCTTTAAAAACCTCCTATAATACCTAGCCAAACCCAAGAAGCTCTGAATGTCAATTGGAGTCATGGGTTTAGTCCACTTCTTAACCGCCTTATCTTTCTATGGATCCACCATGATCCCTCATTAGAAGCAACATGACCAAGAAAGGTCACAAAATTCAACCAAATTCACACTTTGAAAACTTAGCATACAATCGTTGATCCTTAAGAGTCTGTAACACTACTCGAAGGTAATTGACATGATCCTCTTCACTCTTAGAATATACCAAGATATCATTAATAAACACAATAATAAACAAATCTAAAACCAATATGAATACTTAATTCATAGGATACGTAAATACAGCTGGAGCATTAGTCAATCCAAATAACTTAACCAAAACTCATAGTGACCATATCGAGTCTTAAAAGCAGTCTTAGGGATATCTGCCTCCTTAATCCGATCGAAGATTAATCGTAGAGAAGCATCTAGCAACCTGAAGCTGGTCAAAGAGATCATCAATTCTAGGAAAAGGGATACTTATTATTCATTATCACCTTATTCAACTGTCGATAGTCTATGAATATCCAAAGAGACCCATCCTTCTTACACATAAAAAGCCCAATAATACCCCATGGACAGATACTAAGATGGATGAAACCCTTATCAAGAAAATCCTTTAACTACTCCTTAAGTTCTTTTAACTCAGCTGAAGCCATTCTGTAAGGAGGGATAGTGATAGGATGGGTATTCGATTGAAGATCAATTCCAAAGGCTATTTCTCTATTGGGAGGAATACCAGGAAGATCACCGAGAAACACTTCAGGGAACTCATTAACCATAGGGATAGATTGCAAAGAGGGACCCTAAGTACTAGTATCCTTAACCGAAACCAGATGATATAAACATCCTTTGGAAATCAACTTTTGAGCTCTAAGATAATAAATGGACCTTACCTTAGGCATTAAGGAAATTCCCTCCCATTATATTATTGGTTAATTTAGGAATTAGAAATTGAAATTTTGGGTCTTATAGTCCAAGAAACCACAGCACGAATGAAGCCAATCCATCCTTAATATAAAATTAAAATCCACTATACCAACTCTATTAGGTCCACCAATGTCTCTCTACCATAGATAGATGCCATACAACCCTTATAGACCTCTCTAGCAATAATGGAATCACTCACTAGGGTGGACACCAAAAAATTATCAAAAATACTCTCAGAACCAAAAGCAAAATAAATATCTACATAAGGGTCCACATAAGAAAGGGTAGACCCCGGATCAAGTAAATAATACAAATCATGATAGAAAAGTTATAATGTAGCTGTGACAACATTAGGAGATACCTTAGATTCCTGAAGAGTGTCAAGAGCATAAAGATAATTCCGGCCAGCGTCGGTACCAGAAGTGTCACCCTTTGGCATATGAGTCTAAGAAGTAGCAATTAGAACCTCATTAGATCTAGAAGAAACCTTAGCTTGACAGTGTCTCTATAAATGCCCCAGCTGGCCATAGTTGTAGCACTTATTCCTCCTCTCATCACACCGACCACGATGCATCTATTCAGAAAACCTACAAGAAGGATAAGGTGGGGCTGGCTGAGGTTCACTAGCCTCTGATTGAGGTCCACTAGCCTGAGACTGGGCACCTCAGCCTTAAAATCACTATTAACTTCAAAGTGATAATCACTAGACAACTTAAGATATAGATCACTAGCCATAGAATATTAACCAGAACTTTTCTATGTCTTCTTCTTGCTTCACTGCCTACTATCTCTACCACTATTTTGCTGACCTCTACCATGCTATGAATATTTGAACTTTTTGTTCAGCCTTTCTCCCATTTTTGCCTACTTCTTCTTTTCATCTTCAACCTGCTGCATATACACCATTAGCCTAGAGATATCCATGTCATTATTCAACATCATTTTTTTACACTAAGTCCTGAGACAAATCAGAAGAAAAATTTCTCATTTTTTCTGTCATACTAGACACAATCTTTGAGGTATAACAAGATAGTTGGTAGAATTTAAAAGCATACTCCTTCATAGTCATCCTTCTCTACTTCAAGTTTGCAAGCTACTCAGCTATAGCCTCCCTCAACTCCTAAAGAAAGAAACGATCAATAAAGGCACTTGAAAACCTATCCCATACAATAGGCTCTATATCATCAACCCTCAACTGCTCCCACTCCTCATACCAATGATAAGCTACATCTTTTAGCTAGTATGAAATTAACTCCATACTTTCAGAATTAGAAGCGTGCATCACCTAGAAAATCTTTTCCATTTCACCCACAAACCCTTAAGGATCCTCCTCAACCTTAAGCCTATAAAAGTTGGGGATTTAACCTCCTAACCTGGAAAACTCTAGTGACCTCAGAAGATGGAGTAATAGAACTAACGCGGTCGGGCTGATGAGACTGAGAAGTCACCAACTGAGTCAACAGATATATAGATAGATAAAACTCAATATTAGAAATATCTCTTTGGGATGGTAGGGCATAAAAATCATCATCTTGTAAAGCAAGAGAAGGACTGGTGAAACTCTATAAGAGGAAGTATAATCAAATGTAGGGACCCTAGACTATGTCTGAACTCTATAACTAGAGCAAGTTTGATCTACATCATCCTCAAGTAGGACAAAAGAGTTTCCAAGAGCATTAGATCTTTGAGGAGGCATGATCTGAATGCGAGCAAATGGAGATAAGAGGAGTTTTCAAGACCTTAGACACTATAGCATAAAAAATAGTTCACAAAAACAGGTAATATTCCTAAATGCCTCATAGCCTCTCCCTTATAAGTATGGTGCACTACACACCCATAAAAGAGACTCTAATTTACACGACTTTGTGGATACCTAATGACCATGAACCTGGCTCTGATACCAAGCTTGTCACAACCCAAACAAATGCCTAATTATGATGGGTATCTCAAGTCTTCCATAGACTAGAGACCACCCCCATTAGCCTAGAAAACCAAAAGATAATATAACTAGTAGTGGATGAGTTTCAAACATATAACAAGATAGAGATGAGTTCCAAACATATAACAAGATAAAGATGAGTTCTTAACATATAATAAGATAGATAAATCAATAACAAAATGGATCTAAGAATCCACAACACAATCCACCCATACTTTTTCCATAAAAGACTTATAAATCCAATATCAACCCAAGTTGGGACATGTCTCCAATCATAGACAAAAAGAAAAAACCTACTAAAATAGTTAAAGACATAAGTAAAGACAAGACCATGAGATGAGGGCCTTCCGGAGAATAGAATCACACTACTTCAAGCTAACTCACAAACAATACAAAAATCACACACCATTATGCAAGGAAATAAAAGTATCTTCAGACCCTGCATTGCATAGGGACACAACGTTTGGGGATGGATAGCTGGGTGAGTAATAGCATATAACCCAGGGAAGGGACTAAATAATGTCATGATCAATCAGACAAAAATCAGTCCAAAATAATATGCACATAATCATATACATATATATAATATGCCGGCATAGGGAATAAGGTTTATTATGAGAGTCAAGATATTAACCTGGATTGTGTAGCTTCAACTGCCATAAAAGGCACCCACGAGCTATATGGGTTTGGATCTCCCCATCAGAAAGGCCTCGGTGCATGTTAGTTGTACGAAATGGAGGTATCAAGGTAGGCTGGAGAATCCACGACCCTTCACCAATCCATGATAAATATATATAAGGTGTGACACATGCACACAACCATTAAGACCAACCCCCACACTGGCAAATGCGGGTTTTTAGTATCGGTCCTTCGGGACCTCTACCTTTATGTCCAGTTATATAACTCCCTTTAATCCTAATTAAAATATTTACACATTCTCATTCATTAGACCAAAAATCATCCATTAAGGCATATACCATCAATATCATCATACCAATTACTCTTGGGAGCTAATATCATTATGCCATTTCCATTGACCATTAACTAAGGGGAACCTACAACCTCCATGCTCTAATTATTCACCAACTCTGGGGAATAAACTACCTTCATGGTCCAATTATCTATTAACTTGGAGGAATCAATGGCCTCCAAGGTCCAATTAAAAATCAAGTCATGGCCATAAAGGCCTTTCAAAGTCATTTGAATTTCTTTAGCCTTTAATGCAATGTAGTAGTTTCAAATTGGGTTTCAATATTCATATATCCTTGTTTAAAAACTAATTTTATAAGGTGGGTTGTGTTTATTACCAATTCTATTACCAAAATCCATAAAGTTGAGGGAATCCACGATCCCCATAAGTTTATCAAATCAATTTAGGGGAATCCTTGACCCCTTATTCCCATTTACAATGATCATGCACCCAATTAGTTCAAAAACCATCAATTCAAATCATAAATAATTCACAAAGCCATGGGAAAAGTAATTCAATCAATAGTACCCAAGAGCTCTTAACCCAATTTCCAAATCAACAATTAAATCGTATGGATAATAATCTTAAACATATGCTTTAAGTAAAAAAAGTTTTTAGGGAATAGATAAATGCCTGAGATATTAAGAAAATTTAAGAGAAACCATAAATTGGAAGCTTGAATGTCTAATCCCTTGAAAACCCTAATTTTTCTTGCTTGGAGAATTTTGAGAGAAGAGAAATGTGTAATTGATTGGGTAATGAGGATTTTTGTGGTCCCTTAGGGTATTTTATGTTATGGGTTGTAATTGGGGAATGAGGGAATTGACCAAATTGCTCTCAATTAAAAGTGTAGAAAAAAATAATGCCAGTCGTTATGGGTCACGTCAGGACTCATGACGTTTGGGTACGAGTCTTAGCCTAGACTCGTATTCTGGGAAGACTCTTAGACCCCCTTCACTGGTTTGGTCACAAGTCATACCTACAACTCATGACCTCACCTTACGACTTGTAAGGGTCTAGTCATGACATTAATAGAAACTTGGGTATTCCTCACTGGTTTGCCTACGACTTGAGCCCTACTACTCGTAAGAAGTCTTTATGACTTTCTAGGTGATTCGTGACCTAGGTAGCTAGAACAAAAGTGAAGAAATTTTTATAGGTAAAAAATCTGGGGTGTTACAATCTTCCTGGAATTCCTTTCGATAAGGAGATGGATTTTGGGATTGATATCCTACCGAATACCCATCCTATTTCCATTCCTCCTTAAAGGATGGCTCTAGCTGAACTGAAGGAGATTAAGGACCATTTAAAGGATCTAATTGATAAAGGTTTCATCCATCCTAGTATTTCTCCATTTTGTGCCCTAGTACTTTTAGTGTGAAAGAATGATGGGTCTCTCCAGATGTGTATCGACTATCATCAGCCAAATAAAGTTACAGTGAAGAATATGTACCCTCTTCCTAGGATTGATGATCTCTTTGACCAACTTCAAGATACAAGATATTTTTCTAAGATTGATCTTTGTTCAGGTTATCATTAGTGATGAAACTTGGGGGTGAACAACCATACAAGGTACCAGGTCCCTTAGAGTCAGCATCAGGTAATAAAGCAGTAAGGCAATAAGGAAATAAAACCTTATAGGAAAGTAAAGAACACAATGGTTTAGAATGGAAACCTCTTTGCCTAAGGGAGGAAAAATAATGGCTTGCCATCCCAAGCACTCAAAAATCCACTATTATCAAATTCATGATTATAGACTCCATTGGAACTTAATTCTAAACTCCACTAGTTTGTAACAACTCTATTACAAACTCTCCTTGACAACTCTATTAAGATCTTCTTTCAATATTGTTAACTTTAACCAATATCAACTCAGGTAACTCTACCTAAGCACTCAATAGACACAAGAAAATATTACTCTTATAAGAAAAGTAATTCAATTATAGACCAAGACTTGACTGAAGAACAAATACTCTCTCAGCACACAGTAACTTAGAACTTAAGCAATATTTGAATTTTCACGGATTCCTCTTTGAATAATCAGATTGCAAAAACTTTGAATTGAGGAGAATTCTTTTCTATTTATAGATTGATAATGATTAGGGTCAAAATTTGTTAGGCCAGGTGACTTGATTGGTACAACTCACTAGTGTAGTTTGTTACACTAACAGAAAAACCTGTGCAAGACATATGACAACTGTATATTTTCATGAAGACCTTGGGTCCTGGTCCCTTATTGTCAACTGATCATCATTAAAATAAGATATAATAATTTTCCCTTTTTTTAAGGATGACATACCAACCATAGATTTTGGAGCATCAAATTTGATTTACCTTATTCAATTAGAGTGATCACCACTCAATGAATATTCCCCTATAAATATGCACCATGCTTCCCTTTTATCACTATGCACCAACATGCTTTCCCCTGTCAATATGCCTGTATGTCATCACATTATTCAAGACCCCTGCACTTCAACACCTATACCTTGTACCTAGTCCTTACCAACCTGAATTCAGTATTCCCCATTTTGGCATTATTAAAAAGTAAGAACAGTAAACCAAGAGTATAATAAGCACAAATTGGTTAACTCATGGCCACTAGGGCAACACTATCATGAAGAACAGCTTTTAAAGTAAAGAAAATATAGATGAAACACACAAATTAATATTTATTCATATTAAATGGGGTCAGTACCATTACAACATACCAAAAAAACATAACATATGTAATTCCTCATAAGCCACATCAGAAATAAGAATAGTAAACTAACACAGGGATAACAAAGAGACAAAGGTTGTAGGACCTAGGTAGAGAAAGTTTTAGGGGAGAAGGATTTGAGCAACAACACCATTCTAACACTTTTTGTAGCATGAGCATTCAGTAGCTTCTTAGTTAGGTATTTAACTTCTGTGTTCAACCCTTGAACCTCTGTAGTAAGTGCTGTAACTTTAGTCTGGAGTTCTGCATTTTCATCTATAAGATTCTTTACAATACTTGGTCCTTCTGAGGATAACTTCTGATTCTGTATCATTAGGTGTAGAATTTCTGCATCTTTAGCAACTAAATTTACCCTTATCTCCTTTATTTCTTTGGTTAAGTTTGGCCAAATAGCCAATAACTATGACACTTGGGACACAGTCCCTATTTTTCCTTTTATTCACTCATTTTTGACCAAAGTTGTCAGACTAAACATTTGTTTCACTTTTTTAGGAGTCCCTTTGGTCCCCAAAATTCTCAAGTAATCAAAGACTTTATTCAGGAAATACCCATAAGGCATACCATGTTTTTCTTCCTTCTCCTGGGTGACCTTATACATGTTCTCTATCATTAGAGCAGGCAAACTTATCAACTCAAAATTTACTTAGACATTTTATCATATGAAAATTAAGAACAAAAGCTATAGCCCTTATTCTTATCTTGGCATAATGACCATGTTGATAAATTCAAACACCAAATGAAACTCACTTAAGAGAAACTTCTTTTTTACACTAACTACTAGTGTTGCTCCCACTTTTAAGGCATCAATTATAAACTTAGTTGAGACCTGTTGCTTTAAAACAGTCCTCACACCCTTAATAGGTACATCAAGTTTTTTTCCCAATGTTTCTTCACCCAGTTTTATCTACTTTCCTTGTACTTGGGAAGTCAAACTCAACCTATCATCTGAGAAATCTAAAGTGTAATAAAATTCTTTTACTTCTCTTTCAAAGACCATGGTAGCTGGTTCCTCTGGGAGGTGTAACCATCCCTGGTGTCTTAAATACTCTACCAACTCTACCATGCCAGGTTTCTCATAAATCTTGGGATAAAAAAACTCTACCATACAGTAGTTTATTGATTTTCAAGATTTCATTTCTTTGATCTCTAGACATTGACTTCTTTTTTTCCTTTTTTTTTCTTATTTTGGAATCACTGGTTGGTTTCTCTTCATCAACTTTTCTCTTCTAGGGACTAGGTCCCTTAAAGACTTTCTTCTTAACAACAATGTGTTTCTATTTTATCTCAATGGGGCTTCTTGACTTCACAGTGGATGACCTGGTCCTTCTTTCTTCGTGAACTTCTTTTCTTACCTTTTTAGTTATAGCAACAACATCAAGATCTATATCTTCACCTTCTCCAATATCTAAAACTTTAGTATTTTCATTCTCTATAACACTATCTTTCTTAAATCTCCTTTTCCTAGAAGTAAGTGATTTGCTAGCCTTCATAGCATCCCTCACCAACTTCTTATTAGAACTCCTTATAGAGTTTGTTCTGGTACCCTTTAATCCAGTCTTCATCACCTTCTCTTTGTTTTTAATACCCCTATGCTTTTGAAATGACCACCTTAGAGGTAATTTCTCATCATCAACTTTATCTTCCTAATCTGGAGGTTGCACAAACTTTCCATCCTTAGTGACATTAGCCTTTTCACCTACTGTTTACTATTCTACACCAAAATAGCTTTTCTTGGGATTATTTGTAAGAAAAAGTAAGTTTTAAGCTACCTAATTCACACTTCTATAAAGGTTAGACCTTTTTACTGGTATTTCTTCATCGCATAGTTGAGCAAAAATAGGGTTTGGTTTTGAAGAAGTAGGGGAACTAGGTACTTATAGGGTTTTTGAGAGTTCTGTTCTTTCTGGTTCTTTATAGGGAAGAGGGATTTAAGAGACTTTAGGTAATTTTGGTTCTTTTAAGGAAAGATAAACTTTTATTTGAGAAATTTTGTATTCAATTGGTGAACTAATGCCCTGATTTAGGTAAACATCATGGCTGACCCAATAGGGGTTTCCATGGTAACTAAAGTTTTGACATGAATAGGTACCTCTAAAGTCTTAGTAGGTTTTAAAGAGGATTTAGTAGGTAGTATGGAGTCTGATTTTTTTGAGGATTTGAGGAGGTATCTTTTATAGTTCTGGGTATTGAGGAATCAAAATGTTCAATTTAGGGTTTTTAAGACTGAATTTCTTGGGATTAACTAATTTTTGGTCTTTAGCAGTATTAAAGTGGGAAGGAATATCAACTATTTAGAACTTTTGTGAACACTTCATTTCTAAGAGGATGATTAAACGTGGAAGATGATTTGTGAGATAATTTGGAAGTGAATAAAATAAAATAAATTTGGTTTTGTATTTAAGGGTAGTGACCGTTGTCATTAAGAGATGCCTTTTGAAAGAAAAGACATGTCTGGTTCTAATAGGTATGACCCTTCACCTTACCAAAGAATTAACAACTTTTACTTAAAATTAGATTTGAATTCAACAGTCTTACAATTTAACTATATTTGAATTTTCTTGGCAAAAGTTTTGAAAGCCTCATAGGTTTCATCTTTGGTTCTCAAGAATATTGTCCAGGTGAGCCTAGAGTAGTCACCCACAATAAAAAACACATACTTCTTTCCTCCTCTACTTTGGGCTTTAACAGGTCCATATTGATCTATGTACAATATCTCAAGAGGTCTAGAAGTACTCACCTAGTTCTTCAACTTAAAGGAAGACCTGGTTTGCTTACCCTTAATACAAGCATCACAAAACTTGTTGTTTGGAAATTTCATCTTTGGCATGACACAGACCAGGTCCTTTGAAATCAACTTATTTAGTAAAAAGGAACTTACATGTCTTAGCCTTCTATGCCATAAATCATCATCTTCACTTAGAACACTTAGGCAAGTTAATTTCCTATCAGCTATAAATTTTAAATCAGTAACATACATATTTTGGAACCTTTTGTCTTTGAGAATAACTCTTCCAAATTTCAAGCTTGATACCGTACATCCATAATATGAGAACTTCAACTTATTACCCTTGTTATAGATTTGAGAAACAATTAGTAGACTGTACTTGAGCCCATTCACGTTGTACACATTTTTTATTGCTTGATCAGGTGATTTTACAATCTTTCCCACACCATGGATATAACCCTTTTTTCCATTTCCAAAAGAGAGCTCCACCTTGAAGTGTATTGAGAGAGAGAAAACAGTGAGTTCTTCTAATCATATACTTTTAACATCCATTATATGTGAACTAGCTCCAACTGCAATCCCTTTCTTCCACTTATAAACATAGTCATTTTTTAGATTTGGGAACCCACTTGAGTTTGAGTTCCTAGAGGAAAGACAAGGGCGTGATCAAATCTTTCTTGGACCATCGAGGTAGTGAGTTCTTCATATTCTTCAAGGGTTTGGAAATCTTAGGATACAATTTCTCCTACTCGATATACTAGCACTGTTCATTCTAGCTCTAAGCCAACTTTGATAGTTTTCCTTCATTTGGCCATCTCTTCAACAATGAGTACATAGAGGTTTGTGAACCTTGTTTCTAAAACCATGAACAACTTTCTCGTGAGACCCAAATGATTGGGTTTTATAATAATATCTAAGGACTTTTCCACTATTGACACATTGACCAGTTAAATTAGAAGGATTTGTGAGGATATGGTCCATTTTAGTGATTTGTTAAGTTCTTCTCTTATATGGACCAGGTCCATTTTTAATTCTTCATTCCTATGGAGTGAAATCATGAGCTACTTTTTAAATCCCTCAGTTTTTCTTCAAGCTCATCTTGAAGCCTTGAGGCTTCTTTGTTCCCTTTACTATCTAAATTATTTACTTTCTCTACTTGATTCACTGAACTCAGATTGTCAAATTTCAATTGTGCGAACAATTCTTCTATTTTAGATATCTAGAGAGTTAAAGAAATCAATTCAAGTTCTTGATTTTCTACTTTCTCTTCTAGAGCATTTTTCTCAACAGTCAGTTCACACACAAAATTAATCAACATATTTCCAAGCTTCGTTATCTTTCTAGCAGAGTAGTTATCTAAATTTTTATTAATGTCAGAAAGAGTAACCTTATTTTCTTCTTCATCTTCAATGTTTTCCATGAATGAAAACGAGGAGTCAAAGGTGACATTCTCATCCTCCACTGCCATCAAAGACATATCTTCTGGTTTTTCAGCTTCATCAGACTCACTAAAGGAATCTCCCCAGACTGCTAATGCTTGTTTCACTGCATAATTAGCTATAACCTTTTCTTTCTAATTTTACACTTTTCTTCCTGATTTTACAGGGACCTGGTCCCTATTCTTTCCTTCGTCACCTCTAGTCTTGAGAGATTTTGATAATCCATTTTGTGTATTGGACAATCCTTGATGGAATGCTCTGGACTTCCATATTTGTGACAAACTTTAATAGTGCCTCTTTTTTTGCTGCTACTTTCTCTCCTTTGAAACTAAACACTTTTATTCATGGATTTAACAATTCTTTTGCCAAATAGGCAACATCGGTGTCCTCCTCACTTGAATCAGACATTGAAGCCTTCAATGCCAATGATTTTTCTATTTTTGCTTCCTTCTTCTCTTGCCCTTGCTGCTTCTTAAGTTTCTAAGTCTTCATGTAACTAATAATTTCATCCATAGTAAGAGCCTTCACATTTCTTGCCTCATTAATAGCATCTACTTTGCTTTTCTAGGATTTGGAAAGAACACCTAGAATTTTTCTCACTTGTTTATACAAAGAAATAACTTCTCCTAAGAAATGCAACTCATTGGTGATTGAAGTGAATCTAGTATGCATTTCTTGGACAGTTTATCCTTCTTTCAAGGTAAAGGTTTCACATTAAGTAGTCAACATATCAACTTTTGAATCATTCACATCAGTGGTTCCTTCATGAGTAGTCCTCAAGCAATCCCAAATTTATTTTGCATTTTCACAGGAAGAAATCTTGTTATATTCATCAGGTCCTATGCCACAGACAAGCAATTTATTTGCCTTATAATTCTTTTCAACTTTCTTTCAATCTTAATTATCAAACTCTCTCCTAGTTTTGACAACCATCTTTGTTATGTATCCTTCTTTGACCACTCTAACTGGCATATGAGGACTATTAAGTATTACGTCTATCATCTTACTATCTCAACCATAATGAAGTCGTACATCTTGGTTTTTCACCACCCATAGTACTGCCTATTAAAGTGGGGTGGTCTAGTGGTAGATTGTCTTTCTTCCAGATTAGGTGGAGTAGGCATGATCAAAAAATCACTCTAGGTATGAATCTTTTAGAGTGTTCTTTCTATGATACCAACTGATGAAACTTGGGGGTGCACCACCTTACAAGGGTCCAGGTCCCTTAGAGTTAGACATAAATAGTAAAGCAGTAAAACAGGAAATAAAACCTTGAAAAAAAGTAAAGAACACAATGGTTTAACATGGAAACCTCTTTGCTCAAGGGAGGAAAAACCATGGCTAGTACTACTCACAAGTACTCAACAATCCACTATAATCAAACTCAATATTACAGACTCCATTGGAACTTAACTCTAAGCTCCATTAGTTTGTAACAACTTTATTACAAACTCTCTTTGACAACTCTGTCAAGATCTCCTTTCAATATTGATTAACTCTAACCAATATCAAGTTAGGTAACTCTACCTAAGAACTCAATAGACACAAAAAAGTATTACTCTTATAAGATGAGTAATTCAATTATAGACCAAGATTTGACTCAAGAACAAATAATCTCTAGCACATATAAACTTAGAACTTGACCAATATTTGAGTTTTTTTCTAATTTCCTCTTTAAATAATTAGATTGGAAAAATTATGAATTGAGGAACATTCTTTTCTATTTATAGATGGATAATGATTAGGATAGAAATTTATTTAGGCTAGGTGTCCTGACAAATACACAGCTTACCTTCTCAGTTTGTTACACTACCAGAAAAATTGCTAGGACATATGACAACTGTATGTTTTCATAAAGACCTAGGGAACTAGTCCCTTGTTGTTAGATGATCATCATCAAAACAAGATAAAGCAATCAGTTTAAAATTTGGGAGGGTGATATTCCTAAGACTTCTTTCTGAACCCAATATAGCCATTATGAATTTCTGGCTATGTCATTTGGGCTAACTAATGCTCTGGCTTCTTTCATGGATATTATGAATCAGGTATTCAAGCAGTTTCAGGACTTGTTTTCATAATATTCAATGATGATATCTTGGTATATTATTAGAGTGAGGAGGATCATGCCAATCACCTTTAGATTTTATTGCATACTCTTAAAGATCATAAATTATATGCCAAATTTTATAAGTGTGAGTTTTGGCTAAATGTTGTGACTTTTTGTTGGCATGTTATTTCTAGTGATCGGATCAAGGTGGATCCATATAAAATTAAGGTGGTTAGGAAGTGGCCTTGACCCATGACTACAACCAATAGTCAGAGCTTCTTGTGCTTGGTTGGGTATTATAGGAGGTTTGTAGAGAGTTTCTCTTCTATTGCTACTCCGTCGATAATATTGACTCCAAAAAAGGTTAAGTTTTTGTGGTTCGATGCTTCTGAGGGTTGTTTTGTGAAATTGAAGAATAAGTTAACTTCTGCGCCTATTTTGACCCAACTTGAAGGTACTGATGGTTTTGTGGTGCATTGTGATACATCCTTTGTGGGACTGCGTTGTGTTTTGATGCAGCATGGTAAGGTTATGGCTTATGCTTCTAGGAATCTCAAGGTTCATGAGAGAAATTACCTGGCTCAGGATTTAGAGTTGGCGATTGTGGTTTATGCCTTGAAGATTTTGCGCCATACTTGTATGAGGTGCATGTGGAAATTTTTTCTGATCATAAGAGCTTACAGTATGTATTCACTCAAAATAAATTAAATCTCAGGTAGAGGTAGTGGCTCGAGTTGCTCAAGGATTATGATATGAGTATGTGGATGAGGAGAAAAAAATATTGCTGAATGATATTCACCTATTGTCTAATTTTGCAGTTCATCTCTTGGACTCCCAGGATAGAGAAGTGATTGTTCAAGAGGTGGTGAAATCATCTCTTGGTGTGGAGGTAAAGGGGAAGCAGGCTATAGATCCCATACTTATGCATATTAAGGATGATGTGGGTCAAGAGAAGGTTGTGTTATTTCAGATTGGGGGAGATTGCATTCTAAGGTAACAATAAAGGTTGTGTGTTCCTGATATTGATGGGCTATAGGAACTAATTTTAATTGAGGCTCATGAGTCCAGATATACAATTTATGCCGATTAAACAAAGATGTACCATGACTTAAAGGAGATCTATTGGTGGAATAATATGAAGAGGAATATAGATAATTTTTTTGCTAAGTGTATGGTCCATCGCAAGTTAAGGTTGAACACTTGAGGCCTGATGTGTGATATAAATATAGCACTTTTGATGTTTAAACCGAGGAAATGATGCAAGTTTCTAAGGCTATTTTGTTAGATATGTTTTTTGGATATGTTTTGCAGGAAATCATGTTTTGGATGATAAGTTTTTGAAAAAGGTGGAAAAGGGTGTTTTAGCCATTTTTGGAGCAATTAAGAATATTCAAGATTTTTTCAGCTTGTTCGTGATCAAAGCATGTTTGATAATTGAAGAAGATTTGAAAAGATGACTCCCGACACTTACCAAGTCAACATATGGCCACATGTAGGACCTATGGACTGCATGTAGGGAAAATAAGTACCAGAAGTCCAAAATCCTGAGAGCTGAACTTACAGGATTTTTTACTCTCAATACCTGCGGTTTGTACCTACTTCTAATGCCAGGACCCATAGGTACTACATACACGCGGTACCAGGCCGCGGGTACAGACCATATATGGCCACCGACCTGGTTTTCTCCTATTTTATTTGAGCTTTGGTTTTATGGTTTCCTCATGTACTATAAATACCCTTTATGTGTCTTTTAGTAATGGTTAGGGACTTTTGATGTTCCCAAGCATATTTTGATTCCAAGATTCGATTCTGATCTTGGGATTT
Source organism: Capsicum annuum (assembly GCF_002878395.1). Taxonomy (NCBI): domain Eukaryota; kingdom Viridiplantae; phylum Streptophyta; class Magnoliopsida; order Solanales; family Solanaceae; genus Capsicum; species Capsicum annuum. Next base: position 2,162,647 of record NW_025894259.1, read on the forward strand.
ACGTGAATTGACTTCAGTTAAATTATTTAGTAATGGTTATGGGTTTTTAAAATTCTTATAATTATGATTTCATCTATGCTTTCAACTATGAATGATATTGATTTCTTCACAAGTATGAGTGGCTAAACCCATAGCTAGGGTTTTGGAAACCCTGGCAGATTGAAAAAGTAGAGAAAGTGAGATTGTTGAATTGATACCCAGGGCATGCATTGCATTATCTTCAGTATATTAGATTTCTTAGCGATGGCTAATGTTAAGATCCCGCCTATATTATTGCTACTTACTCCAAAAGAGTAGTGACTAGGAAAAGATAATGACAACAGTAATTTGAAGATTAACGGTAGGTCCATGCTTCTAGGTATTATCTAAATAAGGTCATTAACTACCATCTAATAACTAGAGACCCAAAAGGTAATAGTTAACTGGGATCAAGATATGGGTTAGTAAAGCGACATCCTGAGACTCAAAAGGTAAGGGTGAAATCCGTTTACTTATCCAAAAGACTGTAGATGGTATATAATTTATCGATTCTGCATGCAAGGTATCAGACTGCTTCAATATAATAAAATGCAAGGTATCAGACTGCTTCAATATAATAAAATAAACCTGCAGAGTTAAGAATCCAGGAGGAACACAATCCTAGTGTTTACCAATACTGATCATAATCGCAATTGATACTTGATCTTTGTTCGATATTTCTATTCAAACCCCCCATTTACTTTCTTATTCTTGCCAGTTGATTACAACATCTGAAATCTATGAGTCCACGTATTACCTTGGGATTTGACCCCAACCTTAATTGGGTAACTATATTTTTACAGTGATCATATCATCATCTAATAGAAGGTGTTGTTTGGATGTAATCAATATTTTGGTACCATTTTTGGGGAATACGGTGTTGATTTATGAACTAAGGATGTTGCAATCTTTGGGTTTCTCTTTTTGTTATTAGTTGGTCATATGTCGATGTATGCCTAACACATGGAGTAGAGGCAGACCCTTACTCCTACTAAATTTGAATCTAGAGAGGATCCTACAAACACCTAGTAGGATGTCTGAGCAAAAAAGAGATGAATTTTCGGAAGAGAGTTGTGATGTTGTACCTCCTCTTCTCCCTGAACGAGTCCAGTACATTGTTTACCGATAGACTAGTGAGCTTTTAGCTCAAGCTGAAGATGAGAAAAAAATAATAGAAGAAGCTCAATGCATAGCTCGGGAGGTAGAGTTAGCTAAGCAAAAGAGGTAGCAGACCGTTGAGCAGTACTCGATGGAAACCTGAATATAAATAGAGGAGGCCAACCTCAAGTGATCCCAACATATCACTATGTTCAGTCATATAAAGATAATGAAGAGGATCTTGGATATGTTGAGCCAGCAGAGATTGGAGCTATCATTCCTCCTATTTTGCCTTCTAATGTCAAGTTTAACATCTCGGGTGCTATGATCCAGTTTTTATACTTGAAAGACGTGTTTGCAGGGTTGCCTACAGTTGACACAAACATGTATCTGGTAAATTTTACTGGGATCTACACTTCATATATCATACCTGGGGTAGATCAGGAGGCATTGAGACTAAGGTTGTTTCCCTTTTCGCTTACTGAAGAGACATCTTTATGGCTAAGGGAACTTCCAAGAGGGTCTATCACTATATTGAGTGAGCTATGCAGATAATTCTTAAATAGATTCTCTCCTCTATTCAGAGCATTGCAGCTCAAGGATGAGATTTATAACTTCAGGCATCTACAGTCAGAATCTATGTATGAGGCATGGTTCAGGTTAAAGAAGAAGCTCAGCATGTTGCCTAACCTCTAGATTTTGGGGGCAAGCTTGTGGGAAATCTTCTATAGTGCTCTGACTATCAGTTCTAGAGCAATAGTAGACACTATCTTCGAAGTAGACTTTATGAGATTATGATAGAAGATGGCTTTAAGTATTATGGATCAGATGTCAATAACTAATCAAGGGTGGCAAACTCGAGAGGTTGAGAGAGGTTCTGACACTTATTCCACTAAACATTCTAGTGATAAGAGATTTCACTATTAAGGACAAACATTAGTGAGTTGGCCAATAAATTTATAACAATAAATTTTGTAAAGGTTAATGTAGTAGGGGTACAGAGTGCAGCATCTAGGGTGCATGAGTCTAAGTTAGAGAAGGAGGCAAAATATGTAGATCGTCAGTTGACAGGTTTTCTATCCCTAGGGAAAGGGAATCAAGATCAAAACTATGATGATAGAATATTTCACCTGGCAGACGAGATGTAGAACTGAGAATTGAAGAGATATTAGCTAAGCAGATGAAGGGTTAAGAGAGTTAAGAAGCTTGCTATATGATGGGCCTAAAAGGTTGAGTCATATGCAACTGCTATCAAGCAATTGGAGCAGCAGTGTAGGCAAATCTCTATTACTATAGTTGAGAGACACTCAAGAGCACTTCCTAGAGATAATGTGCCGAATCCTCCAACATAGCTTATTTGTCTAGATATTAGCACAGGTAGTGATTCCCCTTATGGTGAGCATTTTTTGCCGGCTACTAATGAGCCAAAAAAGGAAAATATTATTGCAGATGAGCCACCTCTGAATTTGATAAGATGACTTATAGTAATGATGATTTTAGGAGTGATGATGATGACTAATGGGTAGCATGAGATCTCCAAGATATAGTACAGTAGTTTAATATAGGTTTTCATGTTACATCAGTATAAAAGAAGAGTGACCTAGGTGCAGTCACCATTCCATGTTCTATTGGGTCTTATGACATTAATTAGGCTTTATGTGATATGAAAGCAGGAATACATGTAATGCCATTGGTTATATAAAGTCTTAGGGTTAGACAAACTCAAGCCTACATCTGTAAGGTTGTTGATGGCTGATTTATCTATAAAGGAGCCAGTAGGTATTATGCAAAATGTAAAGGTAATGGTGGCATCGTTCATGTATCTAGTAGATTTTCTGATGTTACATGGTGAAGTGGATGCTCATTATCTTGGGTAGACCTTTCTTGTCCACTGGCTAAGTTTCAATTGATATAAACCCAGAAGAGATCGCTTTTAAATGGAATAATAAGAAAATAGTATTGAACATATGCACAACAATTCAACAGCCTGATAACATGAGAGTGGTTGTAGTGATTTATGTAGTAGATGATGATGTGTTTGAAGTAGAGGTGCCTATTAAGGAGAGATTAGGGGTACAAACACAAGCAACGGTAATTATAAACTTCAAGAGTGATGGGATAGACAAGTATGATGAGATGGTTTAGGCATTGCATAGCACAAGTTTATACAAATATGCCCCTAAGAAGCTAGATCTTGAATTGAAGAATAGAACCATGCCTCCTACAAGACCATCAATTAAAGAACCACCAGTATTAGAATTGAATGCCCTTCTACCTTATTTTCAGTATATGTTCTTGGGGGCCAACAAGACCTTACTAATAATTATTCCAGTAGATCTGGCAGATAAAGAAAGTAGATAAAGTGCCAAGTCATACTAGATAAAGATTCTTGCATATATTTTGGGCGTTATCAAATATTGGCACCGTTGTTAGGGAATCTTTGATATTAGTGTTATGAAAATTCGAGAGAGTTTTTAGGTGGACCATTGCAGATATTGTCAAAATTATACTAGGTATATGCACATATAAGATACAACTTGAGTCAGACAATATTCACAGTATTGAGCATCAGAGACGACTTAATTCTCCTATGCAAGAGGTAGTGAAAAAGGAGATATTCAAGTGGTTAGATCCTGGGTGGTTTTCCCATTACAGAAAGCAAGTAGGTAAGCCCAGTTCAATACGTGGAAAGAGAAAAAGGAATCACAGTGGTTCTAAATAAGAAGAATGAATTAGTACCAATGAGGCTAGTGACTGGGTGGAGAGTATGCACGGACTACAGTAAAATGAACAAGTGGACATAAAAAGACCACTTCCCTATGCCATTCATGGATCAGATATTGGAAGATTAGCAGGCAAGCGTTGGTACCATTTTCTTATCGGTATTTAGGTTACAATAAAATCTTAATTTCTCCCAAAGACCAAGACAAAACTACTTTTACTTTCCCCTATGGTTCTTTTGCCATCAAGCGGATGCTGTTAGAGTTGTATAATGTGCCGACCACTTTTTAGAGAAGTATGATATCCATATTCTTTGATATGGTGGAAGACACTATTCAAGTATTCATAGATGAATTTTCAGTGATTACGAACTCATTCGATGATTGCTTAGCCCATTTGACCAGTGCTCTGTAGAGATATGAAGAGTGCAAATTGGTAATAAACTGGAAAAAATATCTCTTAAGGTGAAAAAGGTATCGTGATAGGGCACAAGATCTACATACATGGAATTGAGGTAGACAAAGTGAAGATTGATATGATCGAGAAGCTACTGCCGCTAGTGTCAGTTTGAGGCATACTGAGTTTTTTGGGTCATGTAGGCTTTTATAAAAGGTTCATCAAGGACTTCTCTAATATTTCAAGTCCTTTGTGCAAGATTTTGGAGAAGGGGGTGAAATTTTCTCCAATGATGATTGTCTCAAGGATTTCAAATGTCTAAAGGAGCAGTTGATTTCAGTACCCATCATTGTGTCTCTTGATTGGTCTACACCTTTTGATATAATGTGTTATGTGACCCGAGTATCCTTGGGAGCTATTCTAGGTCAAATAAGAGAAAATATATTACATCCCATCTACTATGCCATCAAAGGTTTAAACCCGCATAGAAAAATTACACAGTTACAGATTATGAGCTACTTGTGGTGGTTTTCTCTTTTGAGAAATTTTGGTTTTATTTGATTGAGACTAAGGTTATAGTGCACACTAACCATGTAGCCTTGAGGTACTTGATGTCAAAGAAAGATTCCAAACCCAGACTAATTCATTGGGTTCTCTTCTATAAGAGTTTGATTTTGAAGTCAAAGACCAAACAGGGAAGGAAAATCAAGTTGTAGACCACTTATCCAGACTTGGGGAGGAGACCATATAGAAACTAGGGGATATTCTTGAGATAGATGATGCTTTTCCTGATGATCGAGTTTTTGCTGCATCTCATAATTTGATTCCCTGGTTTGCTAATTTTGCCAGCTTTTTGGCTGGCAAGCGATATAGTCCCAGATGATCTATCTTTCCTAAGCGACAAAGTTTTATACACGAGGTAAGGAAGTTCTTCTAGGATGAGCCATATTTATTTAGGTATACGCTGATGGTGTGATTCAAAGATATATTTCAGAGGTGGAGATGATGAGCATTGTAGAAGTTTGTCACTCTTTACCTGTTGGGGTCACCACAGCAGCATACGGAAAACCCATAAAATTCTATAGTGTGGGTTCTATTGGCCTTCTATTTACAAGGATGCTTATGATATTTCAAAATCCTATGAACAATGTCAGCACAAGGCAATATTTCACAGCGCTAGGAACTCCCCATGGTACCTATTCTTGAGGTAGAGTTGTTTGATGTGTGAGGGATTGATTCCATGGGCTTGTTTATGAGCTCCTATGGTATGAGGTGCATTCTGGTAGTGGTTAAATATGTATCAAAGTGGGTGGAGGCAGTTTTGCTCGCAGACAATAAAGGCAGAAGCATCACCGCCTTTTGAAGAGGAACATCTTTTCCAAATTTGGCATTCCACATATAATTATTAGTGATGGTGGGTAACATTTCTGCAACCATTTATTCAAATCACTGTTTGATAGATATTAGATATGGTATAAGGTGGCAACACCATACAATTCTCAAACGAGTAGGCAAGTAGAAGTTTCTAATAGAGAGATATAGTTCATATTGGCAAAAACTATGAATGCCAACAGGACTGAGTGGTCTAGAAAGTAATATGATGCATTATGGTCCTATCGAATTGCCTATAAGACCCCTATAGGTCCCTCTATATATCAGCTTAAGTATGGCAAAGCATGCCACTTACCAATTGAGCTTGAGCATAAGGACTATAGGCATTGAAAAGGCTAAATTTTGAGTGGCGTGATTCAACAAACTTGAGGTTGATCAAGGTGAATGAGTTGGATGAATTTCGAATCTGTACTTATGAGAGATCAGCCATATACAAAGAAAGGGTGAAGTTGTACCATGATAGGAAGACCGAGAAGAGAATATTCAAACTCGATGATTTGGTCTTGCTGTATAATTCAAGACTACACTTATTTTTGGGCAAGCTAAAATCAAGATAGACTGGACCATTCACTATGGTTAAGGTGTTTCTATATGGTGCTATTGAGATAAGGCGTGATGGTGATTTCCTATTTAAAGTGAACGGACAATGGGTGAAACACCACATGGGTGACCTAAAAGCAGTTAGAGTTTGTGCTGAAATAAACCTTGGTGAAGTCTGAGTAGCCAAAGGGACTAAGTTGTACTACAACAATAAATCAGGCTTTGCTTGGGAGACAACCCAAGGTATTTTTTTGTTTTTATTTGTGCTACATGATTGATGTTAGATCTCCGCACCTATGGTGCCACATGTATGTTCCTAACTCTCTTGTTTTGGTTTGATACATTAGGGACAATGCATGATTTTAAGGTAGGGGTGGGACTGCTTGTGGGTCTTGATATCCTCTTGGAGTTTTTGTTGTTGTACCTCTTTTCTCTAGAGTTTTGTTCCTAATAGAGCCGACATGTTTAGGCGTACTGTGTTTCATAATATATTATTTTTATGTAATTAGGAGATTTTTAAGTATTTAGGGCATTGGTCATGTTTTGATTAAATTTTGATAACTCTAAAAAAATTTATGTTTTTGAATTATGTGAATGTATTATAGGTGTGAACATTATGGATCTTATAATGGAATTAGGTTTAGGGATAATATAATCATAGCTAACTTGTGCATGAACCGGATAGGTAGTAGCTTGTAATGTAACTCTATGCCATGTGCGTGTGAGATACTACCTAGTTCCCTTTATGCGTCAAATTCAGAACATGCCTGGTTAGTCTTGCCTAGGTTGAAGGATAATCGGTTAGGAAAGGATCATAGGCCATTTTTTAATTCAGTCAACTTTTAGCCTAAATGACCTTTTATGTGTGAATTATATCCCTTGATCTCGATTTTGAGCCTTGTATCCTATTTTGTTCTTTTCACCTTTCACCTTCCCATTTATGTTACAATGAACCTATTTTAGCCCTGTTCCTTCTTGGATATTATGCACCTCAACTCAGGCAAAATGCCTGAGTTGAGGGTGGTTATCATAAGGGTATGTATTGTAAAATGGGTATGAAGAAAGATAAAATAATAGGAAAAGTTAGTAGGGCTGGGTGTGGTAGAAAAAGAAAAAGAAAAGAAAAAATTATGAAAAAAGAAAAAGAAAGAATAATATACCACACCAAACTTGAATGTGCATAAAAGAATAAAGGGGAGAAATAAGGACAAAAATTAAGTGAAAAATGGTTGATAAGTAAAACCCCAAGGTTAGTGTAGTTCCAAGGAGGTTTAGTCACTTTATATGTCTATACGTGCCATACCAGCCCCTAAGCCTACATTATAAGCCAAGAGAAGTCCTATAGTGATCCTAACTTGACTATATGAATACTAAGGTAAAGAAAATAAGGGCAAGCCTATGGTATTTTATATGCATTGATTGGAACTTCTCTTCTGAGTGTGAGTGTCTCTTGACCCTCCCTATATTGACATGCATGATTTAATATGAGTGAGTGGGACATTCTTATTGTGAGGGCACTTGAGTCATATTTCTAGGTATTTTCTTATTTCAGGTAGTGTAACTTGTATATTTGAGTGGTTTTTTGTTGCTAATATAATTGGCATACCTTGATCCCATTGTGTCACATTATTATGCTTTATGTTCATACACAGTTGGTTTTGAAATATAAGATTGGAAAGGGATGTTGTGTTTTGATCTTAACATGTTGTCTGACTGCCTTGAATAGCTTGGTTTCTCCTAGTTAAGCGTTGTTTTTATTTTGCCCGAGGACATGCAAACATTCTAAGTTGAGGGTGTTGATATGCTATAGAAATATAACACTTTTGATGCTTAAAACAAGGAAAAAATGCAAGTTTCTGAGGCTATTTTGTTAGATATGATGTCTTTTGGGTATGTTTTGTAGAAAGTAATATTTTGGATGATAAGTTTGTGAAAAAGGTGGAAAAAGGTGTTTTTGGCAATTTTTGGAGCAATTTAGGATATTCAGGATGTTTTCCAGTTTTTTCATGATCAAAGCATGTTTGGGAATTGAAGAAGAGCTGAAAAGATGACTCACAACATTTACGAAGTCAACATATGGCTGCGTGTAGGACCTATGGACCACATGTAGGAAAGTAAGTACCAGAAGTCCAAAATCTCGAGGGTGAACTTGCAAGATTTTTTGCTCCCGGTACCTATGGTTTGTACCTGACCCTAGTTCCAGGACCGTAGGAACTACATACGCCTGGTACCAGGCCGCGAATACGGACCATATGTGGCCACTGACCTGGTTTTCTCCTATTTCATTTACGCTTTGGTTTTAGGCTTTCCTCATGTACTATAAATACCCTTTATGTGTCTTTTAGTAATGGTTACACACTTTTGATATTTACAAATATATTTTGATTCCAATATTCGATTTTGTTTTTGGGATTTACGTGAATTGACTTCTGTTGAATTATTCATTAACGGTTGTGGGTTTTTTACAATTCTTATAATTGTGATTTCATCAATTCTTTTAACTTTGAATGATATTGATTTCTTCACAAGTATGAGCAACTAAACTCATAGCTAGGGCTATGGAAACCTTGGCAGATTGATGAAGTAGGGGAAGTGTTATTGTTGAATTGAACCGATACCAAGGGCATGCATTGCATTATTTTCACTAAATTAAATTTCTTAGAGGTGCCCAACGTTAAGATCCCACCTAGATTATTGCTACTTACTCCAAAAGAGTAATGACTAGGAAGAGATAATGACACCAGTAATTTGAAGATTAACGGTCGATCCAGGCTACTAGGTATTATCTAAGTAAGATCGTTAACTATCATCTAATAACTAGAGATCCGAAAGGTAATAGTTAACTGGGATCAAGATAAGGGTTAGCAAGGTGACATCTTGAGACTAAAAACGTAAAGGGTGAAATCTATCTACTCATCCAAAAGACTGTAGATGACACATAATTTATTGATTCTACATGTAAGGTGTCGGACTGGTTCAACATAGCATGATAAACCTATGATTTAAAAATCCAGGGGAACACAATCCTAGTGTTCGCCAATACTGATCACAACCGCAGTTGATAGTTGATCTTTGTTTGATATTTTCATTCAGAAACCCCTATTACTTTCATGTTCTTGCTCATTTATTACAATATTGAAAATTCAAGAGTCTCCTTTCTCTTAAGATTTAACCCCAACATTCATTGGGTTACTATATGTTGACAGCGACCGTATCATTATCTAATAGGAGGGGCTTTTGGATGTCATCAAAGCTTGGTAGCATGTCTCAAGAGATAGAGTTGCTTATGTGGAAGTGGGATATAATTTATATGGATTTCATTATAAGTTTTTTGCAGTCTCGTAATCAGTATGATTTGATATTGGTCATTGTGGATAAGATGATTAAGTCTGCTCACTTGTTGCCTATGAGGACTAACTACTCAAGACAGGATTATATTAAGTTATTCATCTAGGAGATACTCAAGTCGCATGGAGCTACTGTGTTCATTATTTCAGACTGAGGTACATAATTTTCTTCTCATTTTTGGTGTTCATTCCAGAAAGGTTTGGGAACTAAGGTGAACATTAACACAACTTTCCACCCTTAAATATATGCACAAGCGGAGCATATTATTCAAACTTGAGGGGATATGTTAAGGGCCCGTGTCATTCGAGTATTCAGAAGGTTCTTTCTAAGGCTCTATATAGTAGGAGGTATAAGTCTCCTATTGGGTGTTTTGAAGTTAGCGAGATGAGGTTTTTTGGTCCTGACTTAGTTCAGTAAGACATGGATAAGGTGAAGGTGATTAGAGAAAGTCTTAAGGCTGCCCAAATTCATCAAAAGTCTTATATAGATATGAGGTGGAAAGAGTTGGCATTTGAAGTGGGTGATTGGGTGTTTGTGAAGGTTTCTCCTATAAAAGGAGCATGTAGTTTGGGAAGAAGAGGAAGCTCATCCCCCGTTATGTTAGTCCGTATCAAGTTCTGACAAGAGTTAGGCATGTTGCTTATGAGTTGGAGTTGCCTATGAGTTTGTGTTCTATTCATTCGGTATTCCATGTGTCGATGTTGAGGAAATATATGGGTGATCCTTCTTTGATTGTCCTCTTAGAAAATATTTGTATTTGGATTCCTTGTCTTATGAGAAAGTTATGGTTGAGATTTTGGATAGGCAAGTTCATAGGTTTATAGCTCAGAATGTAGCTTTGGTAAAGGTGCTTTGGAGGAACCAACAGGTGGAAGAAGCTACATGGGAAGATGAAGAGGACATGAACGCTAAGTACCCATTCTTGTTCCCCAGGTATTTGGACTCTAAATATTTTTGAGTGTTGATGACACTGCCTAGACTGTGACTCAGGTGACGAGTCATTATCACTCGTCATGATTTGTAGGGTGAGACTTGTAGTATCACAGTAAAGTGTGCCCAGGTCACTGTCTTGATCATGACTTAGTCCTTACGAGTCATAGGGTAAGGTCACAAGTAGTGGTAAGGGAATGTGACCGTAATATTAAAGGTGCCCAAGGTTTTTGTCCAGGCCACGAGTCCAGGCAACCACTCGTGACCAATCACTATGAGTCATTACCTGACCCATAACGACTGGGAGCAATCACCTTTTTAACTAAGGGTAATTTGTTCTTTTCCTTCCTTTACATTTTACCTACCACCTTTGAATAACTAAGGGTTCCTTTTAGTATCAATTATTAAATCATAAACCTCATTCTCTCCTCTCAAATTTTTAAACTCTATAAAGCAACAGGAAAGCAAGGGGTATCAAGGGATTAAGCTTCTAAGCTTTCAACTTTGGATTTCTCTCTAATTTCTTGATGTTTCAGGTATGTCTCTCTTCCCTAACTTGTATTCTTACATCATGACATGGTTTAGTCTATGAATAATGTGATTCTATTATTGGGTTTTTAAATTAGGTTGAGGGATTTGAATGGTTATTACATAGATTGTTTTCCCATAGTTTTGAATTTGTCATTTATGCTTTATCTTATGATTTTTGAACTAAATGAATGCATGGGTATAAGAATTGGAATGGGGAACATGGCTTTCCCCAAATTTACGGATTTTGGTTTTTGGAATTGACATGAACCTCAACCTACTTTGTGAAATAGGTTTTGAAACATGGATATATGCATAGTTAAACTTAGTCTTGGAACCATGCATTACCTAAAAGGTGAATAGAACATAATAAAGGTTTTGGAAGGCCATGGTTGGCATGATTTTGTTTTAGAATGGAACTTGAGAGTCAATTTGGTTTAATGGTTTGGAATGGCACAATTAGACTTAGGTTGCAAGCATAATTGGTATGACAATACCAATGGTAAATGCCTTAAAACTGACTCCTTGGTTTATGGTTGGGATTATGTGCTAAATGGTTTTAATAGGGGCTTAAAAAAGGTTATGTATCTTGCCGTGGAGGTCTTGGGGGACCAGTACAGGAAATCATGTTTTCCGGCGTGGGGGTCTTTATGACCGTGTTTATAGTTCACACATTATATATATATTTGAGGATGATTGGAGCCTTGGTGCCTCTAACCCTCCCTCAAATTTCCTCAGTTTACGCAACAGACACGCATTAGGAACCTTTCAGCAAGGGGAGCTGAACCCCCCGTGGGTGTCATTAGGATGGATAGAGCTACACAATCCATTCTAATATTTTAAAAGATCATGTTTATGTCCCTTACCCCTATACCGACATCTTATATATGTATATATGAATGTGTGCATATTGTTTTGAGTATTTTGTACATAATATCATTTTATTCCTTTCGTTGAGTTACATGCCAATACTTATCCTATTGACCATCCTAAGATGCTACATCATTTTATGATGTAGGATTCAAAGACATTTTTGTTACCCCTATGCAGTACTAGGTGGTCCAGTTATCAATTGAGTTGCTATGAAGTGGTGAGCCTCCATTATCTGGAAAACTTTACCATTTTTTTTTTCATATTTTAGGAATTGAAGAGTTTTGTTGTCATGGTCGGGGGCATGCACCGACCAAATTCGATATCTTAGTTTTAGAGGCTTTTATTGACAAAGTGTGGGTTTATTATTTGTTTTGGATTCTTAGAATATTCCTTTGGGCTTATTTATCCTTCTAACTATTTTTAGTTTTTGCTTCTACTATTATCTTTATTATGCTCAGGTGGTTAGGCTAAGGGGGTGGTCTCTGGCCCATGATGGGCTTGAGATATCTTTCATGACTAGGCCCTGGTTCAGGTCATGATATTATGAGTACAATCTATTTATACTCAATAGGTATCATAATCAAAGTAGAAAATAAAGCATACAAATTATGAATTATGTGCACATTTTTTGCAATAATTTTTTTTCAAATAGTAGCCCACACCATCTCCACTATTCACATTTACCACACACATATACAAGAAGGAAATGCAAGTATGCAGATGTAATGACCTGAAATTTTGATGATATATGTGAACTATGTGTTTTTGTATGATTTGACTATTTTACCCCTCCTCATAGTTTCATTGAGGTATTTCTGGGTGTGAGAGTGATTGACACAATTTCTAATGTATTTTGTTGACATTTATGTGATATTCTAGTTTTTGGTGGCTTCTAGAGTTTTATATTGGACTTCTGTGGTTATCTTTTGAATAGTATGACAAATGGCCGAATAGACTATACCATCAAATCCAGAACATTGATTTTAGAGTGGTAACATATTCGGTGTGGTTTCACGGCCTTTAAATCTCATTTCGACCCTCAGTTTGGAAAACTACAATTTTGAGTTTTGGGGGTCAACTCTATGAAAATGCCATCTTTTTGAAAATGTAATATCACCATTGAGTTAGGAGTGTTGGATTTTATAGGGTTGTATAATTCGTTTGTATTCACGAGATTTGTAGGGTTGCCAATCTCGTATTTGTGTAATATCACCATGAAATTTCAAGTGTGTGAGAAGATTTGTACTTACCAATCTCATATATATATGTCCATATTTGTCTTGCTTATATATGATATGATGTATACTTGTGTTCAACCTTGTTGTGTTGTTGCAATATATGTGATATTTATTAGAACTGTTAGTGCAAGTGGTGTGGGTAACATTGTTGGTTATTTTTTAATTACAGGTGACGTACCCTTAGTGTGTATTTTGTATGCTTTATTTTCTATTTTGTTCGGCCGGCCTATGATTCCTATTGAGTACAAGTGGACCGTTTACGTCCCTACTATACCCTTTCAGTGCAGATCCAGGTTCGGGTACGCCTCACGTTGCTTGACTCGAGTGATTGTTGGAGCTTTCAAGGTAGTGGTTGGTTTTTAGATGTTTGGATTCTTCTACTACCTTTCTCTATAGACTATGTCTTCACTTTCATTTCAGAGACAAAGTTTCTCTTGTATTTGGTCATCATATGTATGTCATTTGAATTTTATCTTTACTAGATACATTTTTATATCGTTGATCTTAGGTTTTGGGAATGTATGATATTATTAATTGTGTTTATTTTGCCTTGTTATATATATTTTCATAGTTCAGCTTCATTCTAGAAGCCTTACCTTAGGGTTATTTCTTTTTTCCCTTTTGTGTATCAGTTTAGATTATAGGCTTACTCATCAAGGTTTTTTGCGATGAGTGCTATCATGACCCTTGGATTTTGGGTCATGACAAATTATATCAGAGCAGATAGGTTCATCGGTCTCAATGGTGTACGATCAAGACGTCTAATATAGTTTTGTAGATCTGTATGTAAACGTCAGTATCTATCTTCGAAAGGCTATAGGATATCTTTAGGAAACTTCCTCATTTTATTCATTATCATGTGGATTTTTTTATACCTTATGTTCTAAGTTATGTTTCACTCTTTCTACGTAGATGGTGTTGACTAGTTCCCGCGAGAGTAGAGATGTAGAGCCTTCCCCTAGAGGGCAAGCCTCGAGTCATGGATGGACTCGAAGGAGCGAATGGGCCCATGGATCATCCCCGTTTAGGGGGAGTGCTTGGGGACTCTTCCCTAGTCCACGTGTTGATCAGGTTGAAGGTATGGGCTATACTCTAATTTCCCAGAGTTTGTTTGCCCCAGTTTTGGAGGGGTTGTTAGTGCATTTGCTAACCCGCTTAGAGGGTTCTCCATTGGTTACATTGGGTTTTCATCCAGTCCGGAGTGTTGATCCTCCAATTGTACCTAGTTTTATTTTGGGTACTCCTCAAACCCTAATTACTATTAATCCATCAGCATTAACATCTAAGTATATTGCCCCGAGATCAGGAGTTCAGCCTTCATCTATGTTACCTCCTCAGATGGGACCTCAGCCTGCTAGATTCACCACCCCTTCTCTTTTTACTAGTATAGTGATTTCTTCTAAAGATCAGAAGAGGTTTGAGAGATTTAATTATTTAGGTCCTCCTAGATTTGGTTGTGCAATTGATGTGGATTCCTATGAGTTCCTGATCAATTGTCGAGAGAAGTTGCATTATTTAGGTTTGCTTAGCTCTTATGGAGTTGCTTATGTTACTTACCATTTGAGAGATGCTGCTAGAAATTGGTGGAGATCATTGGTTAGTTGTAGACCATTTGATTCTCTAGATATTATGTGGGATCAATTTGCCAATGACTTTGTAGAGAGATTTGTGCCTTACAGTCTAAGGGATTGGATGAGAGATGATTCTGATTACCTGATTCTGATTACCTGGATCAAGGCTCCATAACCGTAGCAGAGTAATGAGGAATATTTCCATGACTTGTCCAGATATTCTTATGCTAGCATTTCTACTGAGGCTAAGAAAATTCAGAAGTTTATGAAAGGTTATGATGTCTTCCTTCAGTTAGCTACATCTTTGATGGTTGTATTTGGAGATTTCTTTTGGAGTATAGTAGATCATACCAAGATGACTGAGGCATTCTGTGAGCATCTCAGGAAGGTACTAAAAGGTGCATCATTTTGATGAGTTCAAAGGCTAGACTTCTCGAGGTAGAGATTTTAGAGGTTCCTGTGGATATCAAGATAGGCCTGAGCAGGTGGCCTTGCAGAGTTTGAGTAGTGGACCTTCTGGTTCATCAATTTAGGATGGGCGTTTGGGTATAATAATACCTTCTTTTATTAAGTTAGTCCATAGAATTTGCTTTGTCTATGATGAGAATGGCTATGGTGTACTAGTATCTACATTCATGAGATTGTGTGTCTCCATGGTATGCCCGTGTCTATCATTTAGATTATAGCTTAGTGTTCACATTTCACTTTTTGAACACTTTTCAGGATGAGTTGGATACTTTGGTTGATCTTAGTACAACATTTCACCCCCAGACTGATGGTCATTCGAAGTAGACTATTCAGGTTTTAGAAGATATGCTCTGTGCTTGCATGGTGGATTTTAGTTGCCAGTGGGAGAAGCATTTTGATTTGATGGAGTTTGCATATAATAATAGCTACCATTCTAATATTGATACGGATCCTTTTGAGGCTTTTAATGGTAGGTGTTATCACTCTCTAGTTGGTTAGTTTGATGTTTCTAAGGTTAGACCTCGAGGTACGGGCTTGCTTTATGATTCTTTGTATAGTGTTCAGATCATTTAGGATATGCTTCATGCGACCTAAAGTAGGCAGAAGTGTTATGCGGATCGTAGACTTCATGCCTTGAGATTTGGTGTTAGTGATCATGTTTTTTTTTTGAGTTTCAACCATGAAGGGTGTGATGAGGTTTGGGAGGAGGGAAATCTTAAATCTGTTGAGATTCTTTGGTCTGTTGGTGATGTGTCTTATGATTTAAATTTACCCTTATTTTTATCAGCTATTCATCCAGTTTTTCATATTTTTATATTTCACCATTACATTCTGGATGAGTCTGATGTCATTCGTTAAGAGTCGATTTAGTTAGATGAGTGGTTATATTTTGTTGAAGAGTCGATCTCCATTTTGGATAGAGATGTTAGACGACTGTATTTTAGAGTTATCCCTCTGGTTAAGATTCAGTGGCGACATCAAACTGTAGATGAGGCTACTTGGGAGATCGAATCTAATATGCGTTGTTTTTGTCCTCAGCTCTTTGTTGATTAAGGTATTTATTTTCCTTAGATCAAGGACGAGCTATAATTTTAGTGGTGGATGATATGACGACCTACAATTTTGATGAAATATCTAAAATATATGTTTTAGTGTGATTTGACTATTTTACCCCTCCTTATAGTTGTATTGTGGTATTTCTGGGGTGTGGGAGTGATTGACACAGTTCGCAATGCATTTTGGTGCTATTATGCAATATTATGGTTTTTGGTGGCTTCAAGAGACTTATATTGGACTTCTGTCATTATCTTTTGATTCATGCAACTGATGGCAGAACGGACTACACTAACACATCTGAAAAGTTAATTTTTGGGTGGTAACATGTTTGGTGTGGTTTTGTGGTTTTTAAACCTCATTTCGATCCTCAATTTAGAAAATTAAAATTTTGGATTTTGAGGGTCAACTTTGTGAAAATTACCTCTTTTCAAAAATTTGATATCGTCATTGAGTTCGAAGCATCAAATTTTATAGAATTGCATAGTTCATTTTTGTTCATGAGATTTTGAATAAGGGGCCCACGAGGATTCAGGATTATCCAAAGTCCCTACACTACAACAAAAAGGTCTATTTAAGACCAACATTTAGGGACGAGTTAATAATTTGGCCTCTAAAAGTATATCAATTAAGACGAGATTATATTTCGGTCCTTAATTGTGTATTTTTTTGCGAAAGTATAAAATATGGTCCTAATTTGTTTTTTAACTCATCCCTATTAGTAATAGATCCTTGAGTGGGAAAACAATACATAGGCATAAAAACGCCAATTTTTTTGCCTTTTCTAAAATCTAATTACAATTAGTTCTCTTGAAAATATACCAGTAGCTTAAACGTGTTCTTATTCAATCAACAATTTGCCCTAATTATTTTTGCACTATCGAAGAAATTCTCTCTATTACACAATCTGCTTTGCGTGTTTTCCCTTTGATTTTGCCCCATAATCTTGGTTTTTTAAGCTGTGCAGGTAAGTTTTATCTTAAATTTTGTTTGGTTGGATGCAAAATTCTGTCCGTATTGATCTTTTCAATTTCGTTCTATTGCTTTCTCTATTTTCATCTATTTTTGGTTCATATAATGATCTCTATGCTTTCTCAATTTCGTCTATTTTTTATTTTGTTTCTATTGCTTGTTTGATTCCAATTCTTCTCAGTTTTGTTTGTTTGATTTCACTAATCTCCGTTTTCTCTCAATTTTACCAAAAAGTTGAGCTTTTTTGGGGTTCTTTTTCTATGACGTTTATGTGATTTTAGTTTTGGGTATTCTGGAATCCTGATTTTCACTTGCCATTGAATTGTGAATAAGTTGAGGTTTTTGGGGTTATAGCTAGTTCCTTTATGCAGTTTATATGATTTAGGTTTCCGTATTCTGGAATCTTTCTCTTACAATTGAATTGTGTGAAAAGGTTTTGCTTTTTCGGGTTATAGGTAGTGGCGTTATGCGGTTTATATGATTCTAGTTTTGGGTATTCTAGAATTTGTATTCACTTACAGTCAAATTGTGTGAAAAAGTTGAGCTTGTTTGGGTTATTATCTTATTTCTCGATGCAGTTTATATGATTTGAGTTCTTGGAATTTCATAGTGTTCTTTTTAAAGTTCTAATACGTGAGAGCTTTTTATTGGAATTCTAAGTGGTTGTTGTTCGATTAATTCTTGGAAAGATGGTTTTTTTGCTAAGCCAGGTATTGTGAGGCAGTAACTTACAACTGCGGAGAAGGTTTTTTGATTGGCTGTCATTTATTGATAATGGGTTGTGTCTGTGGCAAACTTTCTCGATCGGTCAAGGATTGGCGGGATGGCCAAAAAAAAAAATTTAGATAAATGGGCATCAGCTATGGGTTCAAAGAGAGAAAAGAGTTTCAGGGTAAAATATAAATCAGAGAATGGCGATATAAGAGTTGGTTCGTTTGATAGGAAGCCTAATGGATCTTAAAAGGTCGGGGAGGATCGCTATGAGAAAGTTAACGGTAAGCTGATTGTCAAATAGTCATACTTATGCACTTAACTATAAAATTGACTCTAGATACCTTCTTCCGCTTCTCTTTTTTTTTTCAAAATTAGAACCTTGTACTTTTGTCTTGTTTGTTCTATACACCCATTGAGGGAGAATGGTCCCGTGCCTGTTATCGATTTAACTAAGGAGGGCTAGGTGCAGATTGGAACATACTAGTTCTGTAGTTCATAGGTTCATATTACTATAATTATAGTGAAAGTTGATGGATAACCATCCAACAAATTATAGAACAACCACGATCATGATGAGAATTTGCTTTAGCCGATTCAACATTCATTCCATCTATTGCATTTCAATGCTTGTGGCATTTAATCTTTTATCCTTTGTTATCTAGTTTCCTTGTCAACATGCGGAAGTGTTGTCAATTAATAGTTTATTGGTTGTGTAATAGCATATTGTTCTTGCAGATTGGCCAAGGGACTTATAGTAGTGTATACAAGGCTCGTGACCTGCTTAATGATAAACTCGTTGCTCTTAGAAAAGTGAAGTTCGAAAAATGGATCCTAAAAGTATCAAATTTATGGGAAAGGAGATTGTTATTCTGCGAAGGCTTGATCATCCAAATATCATTAAATTAGAAGGCTTCATTGTATCAAGAACATCTTGTAGTTTGTACCTCGTATTTGAGTACATGGAACATGATCTCACCGGTCTGGCAGCTCTTTCTAGCATTAAATTTACAGAGCTGCAGGTTCTTTTCCGTGCATTGTTTGTTGGACGTTAGTTTTTTTTAATATAATAATTGCTTCTTTCACACAGCATAATTCAAGTCTAATAACTAAGTTTGAATCTTATTTTGTTTCTTATAGGTCAAATGTTACATGCGGTTGCTTTTAAGTGGACTTTATCATTGCCATAGTCGGGGTGTTTTGCATTGGGACATCAAGGGTTCTAATCTTCTCATTGACAATCATGGCATTTTAAAGATTGTAGATTTTGGGTTGGCAGCCTTTTTCGATAACCAACAAAGTGCTCCGTTAAGAAAGAGGAACTAAAGAAGGTTGAACATAGGCTGAAGCTTGTTTTCATTGAGTTTTATCAAAAACTTGGCCATCTAAAACACTTCAGGTAGTGAAGCTTAAGTTTCACTTGCTTTCCTTCCAAAATAATTCTTTCAATTTAATTATTTTCTTCGTTTATTGGCTCTCTGCATTTGGCCTGCTAATCCTTGGATGAACTGATACCAGCTATATGAACCTATCTGCATTCCCCAAAATCCTCAAAAAAATATGAAAAGGTTAGGTTTCACAAACCAAAAGCTTATTTCAATAGCTTGCTTTTTAGTTACATTATACTCCCTTCTTTTTCATTTGCTTATCTTACTTTCCTTTTTAGTGTGTTTAAAAAAAAACATCTTTCCTTTTCTGGAAACTCTTCAATACTAACTTTAATTATACTCCCTTCGTAACATTTATTTCTTGATTCAATGGAAACTGAAGCCTTAGCAATAAAATAACTTGGTAAGTTTCATCTTACCGAGGACATGACCTTAATTAGGATCATATGCCTTTCTCCCCACTAATACTTTGTGATAGAATTTCACATGTTTTTATTATATTCCTGTCACTGACGTTAGATTGTCCTAGGATGAAGTGTCATATAAATTATCCAAGGAAAAGAATGATCAAAGAAAAGAATAGGAGGAGATTTTGGCAAAGCAAAAAGAAGAGATAGAAGCATTGAGGATTCAGCACGACCTGTGCCTAAAAGAACTACAGAAGATCTAGGAGAAGAAGCTTGTACTAAAAAGTCAAATAACTGGATCCTACTTACAAGGGGATTATTCACCACGTAAAAGTAGCTATAAGATGTTGCCAACCTTTGGTTCTTTAAGCGATTAAGATTATCAAAATAAGATGAATCACTTAGAACCTTGAGATGCTAATTTGTGGTAGCTGATACTTCGTATCTAGTGCACTGTGTGTATCCTGTATGATTGATGCTTTTATCTTTGACTTGAACACTTTCAGAATGTCATGGAAGATCCACATATAGTAGCGGATGGTTATACATATAAAGGCGTATAATAAAAGGATGGTTGTATAGTGGACAGGATACTTTTCCGATGACAAGCCTCAAGCTCGATACCTGTCATTAATTAAGTACCTCTCTATTTTATCAAAGTTGAGTATCTATATCTCTCCTGGCCTTGTCAAGGTTGTTGCCTTATGTTAGGTCTCAACGAGTAATGCCTGATTGAATAACTTCCATCTAAAAAGTTGTAGCAAGTAGCAATACGTACGAGTGTAGATCTTGACTTCATGTAGATGAACATGGACATTGGAGGTTACCTTCTGTCCCATTTTTCTTTATTTTCCAAACTACTAGATTCTTTATCTGCTAGTTGATTTTGTTAAAATGGGCTTGAATGATTATACATTTCTTTGCTTTGATGAGAAATTTTATGTGCTCTGCTGATTTGTGCTTTCCTCATTTATTGTATTCTCGGCAGGATCTAGATTATTCAGCTGCTGGAAATGATGCAGGTTTGTTTTCCCTTATCTGCAATCTTTGCAAGACTTGAAAACTTTCAATACCATACGATAGTGTATCTTGTTAGATCAGTTAACAAATATTTGTATTTAGCCCTAGAGTCACATCAAGATCGCTCAGTCTGTAACCAAAAAAAAGATCTCTCAAGTTGTGTCCTTCAGCTAATGAATAGTGCCATCACCAATTTAAATCTAATTATCAACACCTGCAAAGCTTATTCTGTTTGAATGAGAATAAATTGTATCTCTTTTATGCCGCATTCTCAACCAAAAAAAAATCTCTTTACTACTGAACTGAACTGCAGTATGATAATGTCAGTTTTTCTCTACCTTTCTCCTTAATCTCTGTATGTGGATGGTCGTGAAATATAGTAGTAGATAGCAAATTCAGTTTGATTAGATTATGTTGCAGTGTACGAATAACTGCTGCATATATAGAATTTATCTTGATTAGTGGTGTTCGAGTGTCAGCTAGATATTGATATGACTAGTGATTTATTTTGTGCTTGAAATGATTCAAGTGCTACTATTTACATTTACTGTAGGTATAAGAGAGAAGGCCTGAACTAGCTCCACACAGGATTTGAATCTCAATTGCTACGAATTATGATGATTTCAAACAAGTTGACAAATTGTTGGTCATTTTTCTAGGATTGTTGAACAAAACATTAGAATATGTATGAAGGATGTTAGCCTTTGTGGGCTAATGACCTGTATAATAGTACTATTCCTTAAATATTTGTTTTTAGCATTGGTTCTTTGCGATGTTACTACATATTTTATAATCAATACAAGTGATAACTCTGTTTATATATGCATTTGAGATTATCTATCTTTGAGATGGTATAATATCTTAGCAAAATATTCTTTAAAACTACTGCACATTTGCTTAAATTGTAAACAGAGCTTTAGGGACCAGAATTTGTTTCTTTCTTTAAGGACCAAGTTTTTGGTTGCATTAGACCTCTAAGGACCAATTAAGCTTGTCCCTGAATATTGTACACCCCAATCAATCTGTATGTTTAGGGACTAGAAATATGGTCCTTAAAAGCATTCTAAGGACCAAAATTTTTCTGGTCGCAAATAATCATTAACGACCGGGAATTTGATGTCGTTGCAATTGATCTTTAGCGATGGAGCCTTTAAGGACGGGTAGCGACCAGATTTTTCCCGTTCCTATTGACTTTAGGGACCAGAAATAGACTTTTAGGGACCATTTTTCTTGTCCTTAATAGCCCTTTTTCTTGTAGTGCTAGCTGGTACACCAGATATCTGGTCCACCTGCGATCGTGATAGGGCATAAAGTGTCATGATCATGACACCCCTTACGTGATCGCAATATCTCTGTCAGGCTGGGGTCCGCAATCATGATCCTTGTCCGTGATCGCAACCCCTAAGTATATATACACCCATGTTTTGTCATTTTCACCATTTTTAAGACTTAGAGCTTAGGGTGTTGTGGTTTTGAACAACTTTCTCCATTTCTAAGCTTGGGTAAGCTCCATTATACCTATTTCAACTAATTTCTTCTATATTTAACCTTAAATTCTTGTTTTAAACATGGATTAAAGTATGAAATTTTAGGATTTTGGACCATAAGGCCTAAAATGTGTATTTTACCAAATTAAACCCCAATTTCACTCCTTTTTCACTTGAATGTGTTTCTAATCCTATAATTACTAGGGTTTTCTCAATTTCATCTTCAAAACAATAATGATTCTTGATTTTTAAAAGGATTTAAAAAAATTTATTCGGTAAAGTTAAAAAATAGTTTTTCTTCATTTGGAACTTGTTTTTAACTCATTTTACTTGGATTTTCAGCTGTAAACTCCTAAAAATATGGGAACTATATATTTGAATCAAAGATACGATATTGCCCTTCTTTTTTAGAAACTCATTTCATAAGTCCATTTTTACCCCGACTCAAAATTAGGCAATATGGGTGTTGTTGGCTTTCTTTTGATGCATAGATATTATATTTTTATGTTTTAGTTAATGTCGAGTCCATTCTTGAGCTGTAAGGCTTTGGGATCTAAGTATAGCAGTCCGATTTTAATATTTGAGGTAGGTTACGGCTTACTTTTAGACTTGGTTGGATAGTAAATGTTGGTACAAAATGTATGTTAAGGTTGGGAACTAATCATAAAAAATGACTATCTATGTGTTATGCTTGTATGCGAGCCTATATGTGATGTAATTATTGAATTTGAGATATTATGTGATTTGTGTGATTGTGTGAGGTCCTATGTAATGTTGATAGCCTTGAATACATGTGAATAATTGTATTGTTAAAAATGTCTATTGTGGTACCATTGGTTTATTGTGATATATCCATAGTTTGTTGGCATATGAAACATATGGAAATTCGTGGATAGTTGAAAATAATGAGTAGATATTGGCTCATGTGGTTATGGAAATGTATCATTGAGGTTGGTTGTAGAAATACTCTGTGATTAGTTGTGAGCATTACATCCTCATATTGTACTTATTCACAAAACATTGGTACCACTATGGCAACACCTGATAAACACTGGCAACATTTTTTCAAAACCCTCATTGAGGGATGTGCCAGGGAAAAGATATTGTAACACCTTATAAAACCATTCCCAAGGTATGTGTCGGGAAGGAGATATGGATATGTGGATTGCTTATGGGTTGACTAACCCCCCCTCCCCCCATGGGTCCTACATTGAGAAGCTTCAACTCCATAGGTGTATACAGGAGTCATGTGATGATCCCAGAGGTTGTGTGACAACCTCATACATCATCATCATCATCGTCGTCGTCATATTATACATTGCACTTACTTTATTTGATCTATGTTATAATTAAATTACCATATTGACTTGTTTTACGTCTATTTGTTCTATCTTTTGTTATTTGTACTTGCCAATCTTATATATACATGCCCTTCTTTGTCCTACTTATATATGATATGATGTATACTTGTGTTCTACCCTTTTGTGTTGCCGCAATATATGTGATATATATTAGAGTTGTTAGTGCAAGAGGTGTGAGCGACCGTTGTAGTATATTTTTTGATTGCAGGTGACCTGCCCTTAGTGTATATGTTGTAAGCTTTATTTCTACTTTTCTCGGTAGGCCTATGATACCTACTAAGTACAAGTGGACCATACTCACCCCTACTGTACCCTTTTGGTGCAGATCCAGGATTGGGTACACTTCACATTGCTTGACTCGGGCGATTGTTGGAGCTTTCAAGGTAGTGATTGGTTTCAGGCGTCCAGATGTCTTCTATTACCTTTCTCTATAGACTATGTCATTACTTTTATTTCAGATACAGTGTTTCTCTTGTATCATCTTATGTATGTTATTTGACTTCAAGTTGTACTAGATACGTTCTTATACTGTTGACATCAAGTTTTGGGAATGTACGATATTATTGGTTGTGTTCTTTTTGCATTGTTATGTATATTTGCATGGTTCAACTTCGTTCTAGAAGCCTTACCTTAGGGTTATTTCTGTCTTTTCCTCCTTTGTGTATTAGTTTGGATGATAGTCTTACTTGTCAAGGTTCATCGTGATGAGTGCCATCATGACTCTAAAATTTTGGATCGTTACAACAGATATCACATAAATAAGTATGAAAAAGAAGTACACAGAGGCAGATATCACATTAAGATGATAATACAACATAGAATGAGTACAATTTATGATATGTAATAAAGATGATAATGATGATGATGATGGTATGAGGAACGAAGTTGTCGCACAACCTCCAAATACACCTACCGAGTTGTAATCCTGAGGTAAGATCCATGGGGGGTTCGTCAACCCATATACAACCAATATCCATAACTCTTCTCTAGAATAAACATCGATAGAGGGTTTTTAATGATTTCACATTTTCTGTGAGAAAAAGCCAGTATTTTTAGTATTTCCATAGTGGTGCCAATGTTTCATGAATGTATATGATATGAGGATGTAATACTCACAACCAATCAAATTGAGAATTTTCAAATCAAACCAATATACAAATCCATGTGAGCCAAAATTCACTCAATATACCAACCATCCATGATCCAATATAACCCATATGCCAATAAAGCAAAATACGCAATAACATATCATTGATACCACATAAATTTAATTTAAGGGTCGTCTGGTAAAGTATGTTAAAAAAATCTAATGTATGCATTACTCTTGTGTACTAGTAATACCTTGTTTGGTATCCTTTTTTGCCTATGTATAACTAATTATTGCATTAGTTACACACTCTATTATGTATTAAGTAGCGTATTACTAATACCACCATTTTCTATGTATTAGTAATACAATGGGTTTTAATACATGCATTAGCTTATCATGACGAAATTGCCCCTCAAATTCCTACTAAAATATTTCCCCAAGTAATTTTCCATCGTACTTATTAATCAGCAAAATTGAATAGGTTGCACCTTCTTCCATCATAATACAACAACAAATTGAAAGGCTTATTTATTAACCTATCTCTTTTTTATATTAGCCATGGAAAAACAAGGTAATTTCACTAGATCTTCTTCTTTCTTCTCGTCAATCAGATATTACTATTGATTCTTGGGTATGAATTTGATTACTAATAGCCAATTCTCTCAGGAAGATATTAATATCTATTGATTACCTAATATCAATTATGCTTAAAATTTTCTTCATGAGGAAATTAGGTAATTCCACTGCATCTTCTTGTTTTTCTCATTGCATCTTCTTTTTTTTCTCACTGGATCTAATTCTCGTCAATCAAATATTACTATTGATTCATAACATCCATTAGAATTGGATGTTTGGTTATTGGGCATGAATTTGAAATTGTATTCTTTGGTTTTGGAGCTTATGGATCTGGGGAAGGATGCTTTTGGTTTGAAGGTTTGAATTTGTTTAAATTAGGAAAGGGGTTGAATGTTGAGGGTCTCAAGTGCTTTAATAAAAGAATTAGATAAAGAAAATTAAAGGGTATTTTTTTCAATAAATATTTTTTAAAAAAAATTATACAATATATATTATTTCTAATACATAAAACCAAACAGCGAATAAGAAATAATGCCAGCAGAACTGATGCAAACAGAACTAATACCAACATTACTAATACAAGGATTACCAATACACCCTATTCAAAATTATTCTAATACAATCTACCAAACGGCCCCTTAGGTTTTTCAACTAGAAATATATAATCAAATAAACATATACTAGGCCAACCACATCATATAAGACCCGCCACGGTCATACATAACAAATAATGTCTCAAAACCACCAATTAGCAATAATATAGCCCCCCCCCCCTCTCGTGGGTACAACACAATAATATAGCTATTTTCATGATTGGTTCCCACACCCTTAACATGATTTTTATAACAATATTAACTATCCAGCTCAGTCTGAAGAAAGTTAAGTCATAACCTACCCCGTCCCCCGAAACCTAGTACAGATAAGCCTTCAACCCGAACCTTCACCTCATGAACGGACCCAGAACCAACTAAAACATATAAATATAGAATCTACGCGTCAAAAGAAAGCCAACAATGTCCATATTTCCCACTTTCGGTCTGGATCAAAATGAACCGTCGAAATGGATTTTTCATAAAAGAAGGATATAACATAAATTTTGGTTCAAAAATATAATTCAACATGATTAAAGAAACTTATAGAAAAAAATTCAAGTAAAAATGGGTTAAAATTGGGGTTTAAATTTAAGAAAATACTAATTTAGGCCTTCTGGGCTAAAATTTCCAAATTTCACTTTTGAATTCAAGTTTTAAAAGAATTTAAATGTCAAGAAACAAAGAAATATGATCAAACTAAGGATTTGGAGCTTACGCAAGTTTGAAAATAGAAGAAATTGCTCAAAAACTCAAAACCCTAAGCTCCAAGTCCCAAAAGTGGTGAAAATCACAAAAATGGGGTATATAAGTGACACAGGTATCGCTTAAGCGACCACTGGTTCAGTTAAGCTACTATTCTTAAGTGAACAGGTGATGCTTAAGTGATACTCGCTTGTCAATGAGTGTCGCGTAAGTGACTCTATTGTATCTTAAGCTACAGTCGTATACGCGAAACAGGAGTCGCTTAAGCGACATCTCGACTGTTCAATCGGGTTTCTTAAGAAACCAAAATGTCACTTAAGCAGTGCACCAGCTGAGTGATGCACTAGCTGGAGACTTGGATATTTTCAAGTCACTGTGGACCCATCGATATTCATCCAAAATCTTGAGAACACAAATGAACTCTACTATCCTATCAAATTTTACACTCCGGACTCAATGATGATGCCAAAATTTTTCTAAGAACATCATTTTCACAAAGTTGACCCCCAAAACCTAATTTCACAACTTTCTAAATTGAGGGTCCAAGGAGATATAGAAGTTGTAAAACCACACCAACCATCTTTCCAATGTAAAATCGATGTTTTGGATCCGTTGTCGCAGTATGTTTTACCATTTGGTGCACGGATCAATAAATATTGACCAATGTTAACCAGTAAGCATTGTAAACCACTAAAAACCACGATTTCACATAAATCACACCGAAATGTACAAGAAATTATGCCAATCACTTCCATACCTCAAAAATACCATAAAGAAACCATGTGGAGGGGTAAAATGGTCAAATCACACAAATATAAATATTTCACATAAATCACCAAAAAATCAAGTCATTATATTATCCACCACTAAAAAACTAGTTCATCCTTAAACTAAAGGCAGAGAAATACCTGAGACTGCAAAAACTGGGGATTACTACTACGTATATCAAACTCGACCTACCAAGTAGCCTCATCTATGGGTTAATGTCTCCACTGCACCTTAACCACTGGAATATCTCTAGAATGCAACCCTCTAATATCCCTAGCCAAAATAGAGATGGGATCCTCAACAAAAGACAACCTCTAATCTAACTAGACTAAATCCCAATGAATAACATGAGACTCATTCGGAACGTAACGCTGAAGCATGGAAACATGAAAAGTTGGATGAAAAGATGATAAATCTGGGGGCAATGCCAACTAATATACTACATCACCAATAGTTTAAAAAATCTCAAAAGGTCCAATAAACCTTGGGCTAAGCTTACCCCTCTTCTAAAACCTCATCATGCCCTTTATGGGTGAAACATAAAGGAAAACTTAGTCACCAACACCGAATCTCAAGGCACGATGTCTATAGTTTGCATAGAACTTTTGCTTACTCTGAGTTGCTAGACGTCTATCCTGAATGATTCAAACTCTATCCAAGGACTTACAAAGCAAATTTGTACCTCGAGGTCTATTCTCAAAAACCACAAACTAACCAACTGGAGAGCGATAATGCCTACCATACAAATCCACAAAAGGAGTTATATCAATACTGGAATGGAAGCAATTATTATATGCACACTACACTAAAGCTAGATATTGCTCTCACTATCCATCAAAGTCCATCATACAAGAACGGAACATATCCTTCAAAACCTGAATAGTCCACTCCGATTGACCATCGATCTGGGGGTGAAAAGTCATGCTAAGATCAACCCAGGTACCTAATTCCTCCTGAAAGTTTCCAAAAGTGAGATGTGAACACTGAACCTCGATTCGATATGATAGATAATCTCACACCATAAAAATGCACAATCTGAGAAACATAAATATGGGCCAACCTCTCAAGACTGAAAGAAACCTGAATTGAAATCATAAAGAAGTATGAGGCAACCTAGTCATAAAGTCTATAGTGATCTGCTCCCATTTCCACATAGGAATGGGTTGCCTCTACAGCAATCCACTATCCCTCAAATGCTCGGCCTTCACCTGCTGGCAATATAGCAATGAGCTATAGAGTATTCTATTACTTATACCACTCCACTAGTAATGCTTCCTCAAGTCACGATATATCTTAGTCACCCCCAAATGGATGGAATACCTGGAACAATAAGCCTCCTCTAAAATCAATCCAATCCAATCACCCACAATTGGCATATAAACTCAACCTCCAATCCTCAAAACACCAGCATAATGTAGTGAGCCTTTCTTAGCCTCACCACTCAACACTTTATCCCTAATCACTCTCAACCCAACATCATCAAATTGATGAGCACAAATCTACTCCATCAAAGAAGACCTAGTCTCCACGAATGTGAAAACACACCCAATTATTGAAATATCAAGCCTAACTATTTGGTTAGCTAAAGACTAAACCTCTAAGACCAAAGGCCTCTCCTGAGTTAAAAGATTAGCCAAGTTACCTACGCTAGTCAACTTTCAGATCGAGGCATCTGTAACTACATTACCCTTGTCTGAATGATAGAGAATAGTCAGGTCATAATCCTTAAGCAACTCAAGCCAACGATGCTGCCTCATATTAAGATCTCATTGGGTAAAGAAATACTAAAGGCTACGATGATTTGATAAAATCTCACAACGGACTTCATACAAGTAGTGCCTCCAAAACTGTAAAGAAAATACAATCGCGTAAATTACAAATATGGGTAGGATAATTCCTCTAATGGGACCTCAATTGACAAGAAGTATATGCAGTCATCTTACCTTCCTAAATCAATGGAAAACCTATACCAATACGTAAAGTATCACAAAAGATGGTAAAACCCATGCCCTTATTGGGGAAAGTCAAGATAGGAGATAATGTCAACAAATCCTTGAGCTTTTGAAAGCTTGCCTCACAAGCATCAGATTACCGAAAAGAAATCTTCTTCGAAGTCAACTTAGACAATGGAGTCGCAATAGATGAAAATCCCACAATAGAATATCGATACTAACCTACCAAACCAATGAAACTTTGAATCTCGATAGGAGAAGTAGGCCTAGCCCAATCACAGGTCATGGAAATCTTAGCCGAATTGATCATAATACCATTCTTAGTCACCACATGACCCAAGAAAGAGATAGACTCCAACAAAAACTCACACTTGGAGAACTTATCATACAACTTCTCATCTCTCAGTCTCTAAAGTACAATTTGCAAATGTCCCTTATGATTGGCCTCACTCTTGGAATAAGCTAAGATATCATCTATCAGTACAATAACAAAGGAGTTGAGATACGATCAAAATACCCGATTCATAAACTCCATGAATGTTGTTGGGGCATTGGTTAACCCTAAGAAAATGACCAAGAACTCATAATGACCATACCGTGTCCAAAAAGTTATCTTCAATATATCTGAAGATCTAATCCTCAACAGGTGATACCCGAATCTCAAATCAATCTTCAAAAATATTGAAACACCCTGAAGCTGATCAAGAAAATCATCAATAGGCATAGACCCATCTTTTTTTCATATCCAAGACAGGCACACTCCAAGGTGATAGACTAGGTTGGAATAATCCCATATCCAATAACTACTGCAACTGATCCTCAATTTTTTCAACTTTACTTGGGCCATCCTATAAGAAGGAATCGAAATAGGCTTGGTGTCCATCTCAACATCAATGGTAAATTCAATATCACGATTAGAAGGCATACCAGGAAAATCCATAGGGAAAACATTCATGAACTTATGAACAACACAAACAAAATCCAAAGAAAGAGGTAAAGAAACACTAGTATCACAAATATGAGCAAAATAAGACAAATATCCCCTCTTAACTAAGAAATATGCCTGATGAAAAGATATAACTCTGTTAGGACCCGACTGAAGTGCACCTTTCCAATCTATCCTTAGCATACCTGATAAAGCTAAAGTCACGTTCTTAGCATAACAATCTAAGACAGCAAAGAAAGGAGCCAACCAATCCATACCTAAAATGACATCGAAATCCACCATATCTAAGAAAAGTATATCTACCCAAGTCCCACTCCCAACAAAAGTCATAATGCAGGATTGGTACACCTGACCCACCACTAAAGAGACTCCTACATGGGTAGATACACAAATAGGCACACTAATAGAATCACTAGTAGAATCAATGTCCAAAGAAAAATATGCAGACACATAAGAGAAAGTCGATCTTGGATCAAGTAACACAACTAGATCTGAAACAAATAGGGACAATACCTGTGATAACAACATCAGAAGCCTCTGTCTATGGTCTAGCAGGTATAGCATAGCACTGCCCACGACCACTACCTAATTGAGTAGCCCCACAACCACCACCATGGGTACCACTACTTCTTTCTTATGCACCTCTAGTATAACCTCTACCTCTCACAATAGAAATAGGACTAGCTATAAACACACAATGGGGTAATAATTGACCAAATATCCAATTTTGTCACACACATAGCAAACTCTTCAGCCTAACTTAATGCAAAGAGGTAAGACTGGGCTAAAATAACCACCCAAAGCTACTAGAAGGAGGTATGATTGGGCTAAAATGACCATCCAAAGCTATTGAACTAAAAGACCCACTACCTAACTCTATAAACCTATCATCACTAGTCTACCATGATTCATATGGAAACCTCTAGAATCCCTACCTCGAGGAGTATGACCTCTGAACTTGCACTGATGACACACTTTCTTGGTGCTTCCTTGAGATGCTCGAAGAATAGACCCAGTCATCTCAGCATAATCCACTATACTCTGGAAAGATACTCCATACACTACTATATAAGTTATAACTATTTGAAGAGAAATATCTAACAACTTTAAAAACTTCTATCTTCTTAGATTGGTGGCAATATTGGTATAAGAATATCTAGGCAACACATAAAAGTGTGCCTCATACTCTACAATAGTCATGGAGCCCTACTCCAGGTGATCAAACCCATCTCTCATCCAATTCCTCAGACTAAAAAGCATAAACCAGTCTAAAAGGGCCTCAGCAAACTGATCCCAAGTTATCTTAGGAGAATCAAGAGGTCTGCAGCCAACAAATGACCTTCATCAATCTCTAGTTGCATCTCTCAACTGATAAGTAGTATAAACAATTCTATGTAACTCAAGTGAACAAATATTATGCAATTTCTCATGGCAGTCAATCAAGAAATCAAAGGCACCCTTGCCTACCCACCATTAAACTTAGGAGGCCTCAAATAGGTGAATCTCTCAAACCTATTTTGATCCTCTAAAGACATAAATTTTCTCATAATCAAAGGAGACATAGTAAATCTAGCTGGCTAAGATCCCGCCTGAGAAGGTAATATAGCCAAAGGTTGAAATCCTGACCTCAGAATACCATACTTAGATACAGGCACAAAAGAAGGTACAACTCTCAGTCTATAGAGTGCCAAAATTAAATATCGGTTCCACTGGAGGATCCAAACTTAGGACTAAAGACCAAAAGCAAGCTCTGGCATAAATAGAGATACAATACTAAGAGCTGGAGGAACACCAGGTACATTCAAAGAAGCACCCTCTAAATGGGTTAACAAACAAACCAGTAACCCCTCCAAGACTGTAGTAGAAGAACTCGGTGGAACTGAGGTAGACCCTATATCTCCAACATGCTCAACCCAAGGCTCAAGAAAGCTCCCCAAGCACTACCACTAGATGAGATAGATCCTCTTACCCATCCTCTACCTTGAGAACATCTATGACTCATGACTCACTCTCTAGATTAGGATCTTTTCTATGATGAAGGCTCTACTTCTCTGAGCTCATGATATCTAGTCACACCATCTGTATAAAAAATAGTAAAATATGACTTACAACACAAGGTACAAAAGATCCACACAATGAGGAACAAAATAAGAAAAGTTTCCTAAAGACATCTTATAGCCTCTCAAAAATAAATACAGACGTCTATGTACCAATCTGCGAGACTCTATTAGACACACTATTCTTACACTATTGAGACCAATGAATCTATCAACCTTGATACTAATTTTTCACTACCCAAAAACTAAAGGCCATGATGGAACTTATCGCGGCAAATGTTAACAAGTAAGCCTACCACCCAAACTGATATAAAATGAAATATAATACCAAAAGCCAAGGAAAGACTCTTTGAATAAAGTTGAACCACATACATATAGTGGGAAATACACAACCAATGAATCCCATACAATATCCCAAAACCCGGTGTCATAGTGTAAGAACTAACTAAATAACTCAAAGCAAATATACATAAGATAACTAAAAAGGAAAAACTTTATCTCTGAATATAAATAAGACACAGTCTAAGTAAGAAAAGGTTGCAGTCAACTCCAGATGCATAGATCAACTGCTACCTCAAATAGAATCCAAGTACCACCTGAATCAACTGTCATGTGGTGCACTCATACCTAGATCTTCACCAAAAAATGCATTAGGGCTGAGTACGGTCCACTTGTACTCAGTAGGTATCATAGTCCGACTAAGCAAAGTAGAAAATAAAGCATACAAAATACACATTATGGGCACGTCACTTGTAATTAGAAAATATCCCAAATGGTAGTCCGCGTCATCTCCACTAACCGTTCTACAATATTCTTATATACCACTAGCAGATATAAGAAGGAAACATAAGTATACAGATATCACAAATACAAGAATGAAAAATAAGTAAACATAGGTAGATATCACATCAAAATGATAATACAATAGGAATGAGCACAATGTATGATATCTAATAAAGGAGATGTTGATGATGGTGTGATGTACGAGGTTGTCGCACAACCTTTGTATACACCTACCGAGCTGTGCTCCTAAGTTAGGACCAATGGGTGGTTCGTCAACCCATATACATCTAATATATAATCCAATATCCATAGCTCCTCTCCAACACATACATCGGTAGAGGGTTTTTAAAGATGTCATATTTTCTATCTGAAAAAGTCAGTATTTCCAGTATTTGTGTGGGTGGTACCAATGTTTCAAAAATGTATATGATATGAGGATGTAATGCTCACAACCAATCAAAATAAGAATTTCAGAATCCAACTAATATACCAATCTACATGTGCCAAAATCCGCTCAATATACCAATTATCCATTATCCAATATAACCCATATGCAAACAAAGCAACATACACAATAATACATTATTGATGCCACATAAATTTTATTAAGGCTTTTTACTATAAAGATATAATCAAATAAACCTACACAAGGCCAACCACATGATATAAGACCCCACACGATCACTGTTCTGACCCAAACCAGGGCTTGGTCATAATGGGTATCTCAAGTCTATAGAGGACTGGAGACCACCCGCTTAGCCTATTCTAACCTGACCAATATCTATATATCACAAGAGATTATAGGTGAATCCAAAAGTCTAAATGATATCAATATCCATAACCAGTATTAGATGACAATTATAATACTTAAGTCCACAGTAGTGCGAGAAGCCTCTAACAAAACTGAGTACCAATAAAGGGTCGGTACATACCCCCGACCATAGCCAAAACCAAACTAAAATAAAGTCTAAGGCAAGATAAACCAAACATGAAATAAAGACTTTTGAAGGATGAAAGCTCACCACTATAAGTCAATGCCCAAACAATCCACAAACACCTAATAATTATGCAGGAAAGGTAGACTTGCCTTTAGATCCTGTATTTTGTGGGGATATAATATATGAAGATGGTTAGCGATTGGAGCACTAGAATATAACTCAAGGATAAAAGAGTAGAGTAATGCCAAAATCTATCATATAAAAACCAGTAAAGCCAATGCACAGTATTATATGTAGGACATAAATATATATTATATGCTGGGAAAAGGGAACAAGTCTTAGTATGAATTTTTGAAACATTAACCTGGACTGTGTAGCTTAACCGTCCT
Organism: Capsicum annuum; assembly: GCF_002878395.1. NCBI lineage: Eukaryota > Viridiplantae > Streptophyta > Magnoliopsida > Solanales > Solanaceae > Capsicum > Capsicum annuum. The sequence continues at coordinate 2,196,961 of NW_025894259.1, forward strand.
AAAATCACCTACAGGTTATTGGGTTCAGCCCCCTGCTAAAAGGGCCCTAGTGCAAGTTAGTTGCATGACCAGAGAAAAAGAACCTTATATGACTAGTACATGCCTAAAATATAAAGTGTGACATCATTCACACGATCACTAAGACCACTCTCACATGACAAACATGAGTTTCCAGTGTCGGCCGCCCCGGGACCTCCACCTTCCACAACTTTTCTACAAAATCCCTTTAAGCCCATATTAAAATAATTTAAATATTTCCAACAAATTACCAAGGAGTCTTTTAATTAGGCATTAACTATTGGTTTCGTCATACCAAAATTAGAGCTTGCAAGTCTATTACCTTATGCCAATAAACCATTAAATCAAATTAAACTTCACCGTTTCCAATTAAACCAAAATTATTTATAATCAAAATAGGGTCTCCAAGGCCTTTCCAAAACCATATGAAACCAACCAAAATCAATTCATGTTCCTTTAACCATTTATGCAATGCAAAGATTCCAAGAATAGTCAAACTATGTAACAAAATCATATTCAATGGAATTTCACAAATAGTTTAAGGGCATACAATTTCCAAGACTAAAACCAAGTAATTGGGGAATCCATAGTACCCAGAATTCAATTTACCATTTCCATGTACCCCACCATATTCGCAAACATTAATAACGCATGATTGTTTGATATTAAACCATGGAAAGTTAAGTTAAAAATCAATCATGTCCGATGCCCTCAACTAAACCAAATCCCATATCAAAACCATGAATTTAATATCAATTTACACCATTAATAAAATTATAAATTCAAGGGAAAGAGTTACATGCCTTAAACACAAGAGAATTGGAAAGAGATTTGAAGCATGGAACCCAAAAATTGAATGTACCGTGGAATCCTTAGTCTTCCTAGGGTCTTGAGTTAAGAATAAATTTTGGGATATATTTCCTCTTAAAACTGAAGTAAAGGGGTTTTATAATGTTTAAGGGTCGTACTTAAGTGGAAAGACCCTTTTGCCCCTCATCCCTTTTAATAACCACAAAACAACCGCTAAGAATCAAAGGCACGGACCTCATCATAGAAGCCCAGCCTCCGTGTTGAGGACCCAGTCATGGAGCACAGCCTCTATGTCACATAGGCTAGTCTCTAAGATAGCCTCTATGGCACATTGCTATCGCAGAGGCTTGTTGTCTCTAGGGTCTGAAATTACCCCGAACTTGATCTTGGGTGTATTTATATGCCTAAGCACCATAATTTATCCATATTTTAGCTATGTTTATAGAACAAAGTGCCTAGTTTCTTATGTTTTTACTCTACTTCTATGTAATTGAGCTAACTGATGTGATTAGCATAATTTTAGGTATTAATGAGGTAGATGAAGACATCATAGGACTATGGAGTGCGGATGGCATATGACACAAGAGAGAGTAGCAACCTGGACCAAATGTGGTGCCTAGAAACTACAATCTGGACCAAATGTGGCGCCTAGAAACTATGTTCAAGACTAGTTTGTCATTTATAATTAGTTCAGGGATATTAGAAGGCAATTATGAGATAAAAGATTATTAAAAGGCTTAATGCTGAATTTTTAAGGAGAATTCAATTATTCTGTATTATTCAGAGAAAGCAGAGTGGCGACTTAGCTTGGAGAGAGAAAAAAACGTTTTCTCTCTTGTTTTCATAATTCACACACCAAGATCTTCTTCTAGTTTTTGGTATGATGAATATATTTATGATGCTTTTCGTTTTATTCATGAGTAGCTAAGTTTATTAGTTAGGGTTATGGAAGCCTTGTAGCATACAATCTATTACTTTGGGTTTTGAATTCATTATGCATTGACTTGTTTATATCATACTCTCTTTGCTTATCTTGAATTCTTGTGGTTGCAAACATAGAGGATATGCCTTAAAACGTAACTTGTTCGAAAGAAAGGTTGTTGTTAGGAAAAGAGAGTAGTGACAAGAAAATAGGATTACCAACCCCTATTTCATAAGTTAATGCCTTGGCAGGATTAGCTACTCGGAGATTTCGTATTATTTTTGGTAAACGCTTTTGATTCGAGAGAACTAAAGTGAATTAGTCCTTGATGGATGAGAAACACTAGGATTATGTTATTAAATGCAATACGTTTCTCTGTAACAGCGATGGATGTATGAATTCGTAAAGCCCATAGTTAGAAAGTATTGAAATCTACAAGGTGGACATAACTCTAGCTTGCTAATTCTCTGAATTTGAATACTACTACACATATTTCATCTTGTTCAACTGAAACCATTAATTAATTAAATCAAATCCCCCTATTTATTTTACGAAATCAAATGATTAAAAGTTAACTAATCTGTATACAACTTAATTAGCATCATATTCCCTGTGGGATTCGACCCCAACCTAGTTGGGTTATATATTTGACAACGACCGCTTACTCTCTCGTAAGAGAGGTGTAATTTGGGCATATCAGAACCCCGTTTGAAAATTTAGAAACTTATCCAAGGTACTCGTTTAACATCCCCAAACATAATTTAGGTCCAAAAATTGATATTTCAAGCACGGGAAGGCCAAAAATAAATTGCTCAAAATTTAAGGGTGTTACATTATCCCCCCTTAGGATCGTTCATTCCCGAATGATCAGCTAAAACATATTTCGCATGAGAATAACCATAATATACCAGAATCAAAAGATAAACCCAGATAATAATAAGAAAGAATAGAATTCATACCTCAAGCTTCTTCTCCTGACTTATGGAACAGAAATGGATACTTGGCCTTTGTATCCCCTTCTGCTTCCCAGGTGGCTTCTTCCACTTTATGATTTCTACAAAGGACGTTTACCAATGATACATGTGTAGTCCGTAACCTATGAACTTTTCTATCAAATATCTCTAGGACCTCTTCATAAGACATAGAATCTGAGATGCCAACATCCTCAATAGGCACTACCAATGAAGGATCACCCACGCATTTCCTTAACATGGACACGTGAAACACAATTTTAATGGAACCCAGACTTGCAGGCAATTCCAACTCATAAGCAACATTTCCCACTCTACTCAAAATCAAATAAGAACCAATGTAATGGGGACTGGGTTTTCCTTTCTTCCAAAATGCATCACTCCCTTCACGGGAGACACCTTCAAGAATAGCCAATCACCCACACCAAACTCCAACTTTTTTTGCCTCACATCCACGTAAGATTTTTGGCAACTTTGGGCTGTCTTAAGTCTATCCCAAATCACCTTCACATTTCCATCGCTTGGTGAACTAAATTAGAACTGAACCATCTTACTTTAGCAACTTCGAACCATACAATGCCTCAAACGGGGCCATACCAATGCTAGAATGATAGCTATTATTGTACTCAAACTCTACAAGAGTCAAGTGGTCAACCCAACTACCACCAAAATCAATCACACAAACCCGAAGCATATCCTCTAAAGTCTGAATAGTCCTTTCCACCTGTCCATCCATCAACGGGTAAAAAGCGGTACTAACGGTCACCGTAGTCGCTAAACCTTGTTGAAATGACCGCCAAAAATAAGATGAGAACTAAGCATCATGATCTAAGATAATGGAAATTAGTGCACCATGCAACTTTACAATCTCCTGAATGAATAATCATACATAATCCTCAGCAGAATAATTAGTCCTCAATGGAAAAAAGTGGGCAGACTTAATCATCCTATCCATGATGACCCAAATAGAATCAAACTGGTTCCGATATTGAGGAAGACCGATAACAAAATCCATACTTATCACTTCCCATTTCCATATAGGTAACTAATCTCTTGGAACAACCCACCAGGCCTCAAGTATTCCACTTTAACTTGTTGACATACTATGCACTTAGCCACAAAATTAGCTATATCCCTCTTCATGTTAGTCCACCAGTAATTATCCTTAAGACCATGATACATCTTTTTCAAACTAGGGTGAACCAAATAACACGACTCATGGTCTTCAGCCAAGATTCTACCTCGCATCCTATCCACATTAGGGATACATAACCTACCTTGGTACCTCAAGACACAATCACCACCAATATCAAAAACTATCACCTTCTACTTACCCACATCATCCTTGATTTGAATCAAGATAGGATCCAACACCTATTTTTCCTTTACCTCAGCACCAAGAGATGACTTTGCCACCTCTTGCATAAATACACCACCATTCTTAGAATATAGGAGATGAACTCTATGATTATCCAAATAGTGAATATCTTTCACCAAGTCCCATTTTTCCTCATCCACATGACATAATCTTCCCATAGATAACTTGCTAAGAGCATCAACAAATGCTTTAGCTTTACCTGGGTAATAGTGAAGACTCGTGTCATAGTTTTTGTGGAAGTCAAGCTATCTAATTTGTTTGAGATCCAACTCCCTCTGGGTGAACACATACTGCAGGATTTTATGATCTGAAAAGATATCAACATGGACCCCATACAGATAATGCTACCAAATCTTTAATGGAAACTCTACAGCCAATAACTCTAAATCATGAGTCAGATAACTTCTCTCATGATCTTTCAATAACCTAGAAGCATATGCTACAACCTTACTATGCTGCATCAAAATACAACCAAGTCCCACACAGGACACATAACAGACTGAAGCTGAAGTCAACTTAACTTTCAATTTTTCAAAACTCCCCTCACAAGCATCATACCACAGAAACTTCACTTTCTTTTGAGTTAACCTAGTCAAAGAAACAACAATAGATGAAGAGCTCTCTACAAACCTCGTATAGTGACCCGCTAAACTCAAGAAACTCCAAATATTAATTGGAGTCGTGGGTCTAGGCCACTTCTTGACCACCATAACTTTTTGAGGATCCACCATGATCCCCTCACTAGAAACGACATAATCTAGGAAAGTAACAACATTAAACCAAAACTCACACTTTAAAAAGTTAACATATAATTCCTGATCCTTTAGGGTCTACAACATAACATAGAGGTGATTGACATGATCTACCTCACTCTTCAAATACAATGAGATATCATCAATAAATATAATCACGAATAAGTCCAAAAATTGATGGAATACCCGATTTATGAGATCCATAAATGCCGTCGAGGAATTGATCAAATCAAAAGACATTAACAAGAACTCAAAATGCCCATACCAAGTATAAAAAGTAGTCTTAGGGATATCCTCCTCCCTAATCTTTAGTTGATGATATCCCAAATAAAGATATATCTTAGAGAAATACTTAGCCCTATAAAGCTGGTCAAACAAATTCTCAATCCTAGGAAAAGGGTACTTATTCTTCACCGTTACCTTATTCAATTTACGGTAACCAATACACATCTGAAGAGAACCGTTCTTATTACGCACAAAAAGAACAAAAGTACCCCACGGAGACACACTAGTGTGAATAAAACCCTTGTCAAGAAGATCCTTCAACTGCTCCCTGAGTTCCTTCAACTCAACCAGAGCTATTCTATAAAGAGGGATAAAGATAGGATGAGTATCCAAAATAAGATCAATCTTAAAATTAATTTCCCTATCAGGAGGAATACTAGGAAGATCATCAGGGAGAACCTCAAGAAATTTACTAACTACAGGAATGGATTGTAAGGAAGGACCTTTCAAATTAAAATCATTAACTCAGAGCAAATGATAGATATACTATTTGGAAATCAATTTTTGGGATCTAAGATATGATATGAACCTCTCCTTAGGCACTAGGGAACACCCTTTCGACTCAATAATTGGCTCATTAGGAAATTTAAAAGTGACCTTATGGGTCCAAAAATCTAAGGAGACATAGCATGAGTGCAACCAATCCATCCTTAAAATAACATCAAAATCTATCATGTCTAATCAAATAGATCCACCAAAGTTTCCCTCCCACTAATAAATCCCACACAACCCTTATAGTCTTTTCTGGCAACCATAGAGTTATCCACTAGGGTAGAAACAGAAAAAGGGTCCAAAATATACTCGGGACCAAAAATAAAATGTACAACCAAAAATGGGGTCATATAAGAAAGAGTAGACCCCGGATCAAGTAAACAATACACATCTTAAGTAATGAGTTTCAATTTACCAGTGATTACATTAGGTGATGCCTCAAACTCCTGATGGGTAGTACAAGCATATAGATGATTTTGGCCAGTGCCGGTACTAGATATGGCAGCCCTTGATGCAGGAGTTGATGATATGGAAATCAGAATCTTATTGTCTCCTGAAGCAACTTTTCCCCCTGGGCAATCCTTTAGCATATGTTTTAGCTGGTCATAATCGAAACACAGATTCTTTCCCTCCCTCATAGAAACCATGATGTAACCTATCATAAAATCCATAAGAGGGATATGATGGAGTTGACTGGGGCCCACTGGCTTAGGATTGGGCACCCTATGCCCTATAACCATTACTATTCTAAAAATGATGATCTACGGAAGGCTTTGGATAAGGTACACTAGCCATCAAATAAGAAATCGAGTTACCCACTTATTCTTAGACCAATTTACTCTATCCCTACCACTCTGCTACTAACCTTCATCCTGATTCGAATATTAAAACTTTTTACTATGCCTTTCTACCATCTTTACCTTCTTCTTCTTCTCCACCTCAACCTGTTGCATGTGTACCACAAGTCTAGAGATGTCCATGTCCTTGTTTAATAAGGAAGCCTTGATCTCACAAATCAACTCACAAGACAAACCAGAAGTAAATTTCCTCAGTCTAGCCCTTATGCTGCTAGACACTAGCTAGAGATCATATCGAGATAACTGATGGTATTTCAAAGAATACTCCTTCATTGTCATCCTCAATTTCTTCAAATTCACAAAATCCTCTATTTTTCCCCCCTCAACTCCCGAGGAAAGAAGCAACCAAGAAAAGCACTAGAGAAATCATCCCATAAGGAAAACTTAACACCATCACCCCTAAACTACTCCCACTCTTTGTACCATTGGTTTGCCACATCTTTTAACTGATTAGTAGTGAATTTCATACCCTCTACATTAGTAGCATACATACCCCAAAAGATCTTCTCCATCACATCAATGAACTCTAAGAATCCTCCACAATTATAGTACTAATGAAAGTCAGAGGGCTTAACCTCATAAACTGGCCAACTCTAGTGGCCTTAGAAGAACTCACAATAATACCAGTAAAACCCATCTGACGTAACTGAGATATCACTAATTAGGTCAACAGATGAATAGATTGGCAAAACTTAGCATTAGTAATATCTAACTGAGTAACTGGTCTGAGTTCCACCAGTTGGAGAAAGATCAGTGGGGATAGGTGGAATTCTATGAGAACAATCAAAAGTCGCAACCCTAGATCGAGTTTACAGCCCAGGAGTAGGACTATCTTTATCCCTATGGTCCCCAGATGGGATAGAAAAGTTTCCATGAACATTAAATTATTTGGAAGGTATGATCTGAAAGTGAATAAATGAGAATTAGAGAGATTAAAGACCTTAAACTCTATTGTCCAAAAATAGACAACAAGAAAGAGAAATATTCCTAAATGCCTTGTAGCCTCTCCCTTATAAGTGTGGTGCGCTACATACCCATAAAAGAGACTCTACTTGAGATGGCTTGTGGACACCTCATGACACCAAAACCTAGCTCTAATACAAACTTTTTCACAACCCAAACTAGGGTCTGGCCGTGATGGGTATCTTAAGTCTATGGAGGACCAAAGACTACCCTCTTAGCCTATTCTAACCTGACCAATATGTATAAAACACAAAAGATTGTTGGTGAATACAAAAGTCTAAATGACATCGATATTCAAAACCAGTATCAAATGACAACTATAAACCCAAGTCCACATTAGTCCAACAAGCCTCTAACCAAATCGAGTACTAATAAAGTGTCAGGATATGCCCCCAACCATAGCCAAAACTAAATTGAAATAAAGTCTAAGACAAGAGAAACCAAACATTAAATAAAGAATTCTGAAGGATAAAAGTTCACCACTTTAAGTCAACGCCAGAACAATCCATGAACACTTGATCACTGCACGAGGAAGGTAGTCTTTTATTCGGACCCTGTATTACATGGGGATATAGTGTCTGAAGATGGTTAGCGGTTGGAGCACTAGCATGTAACTCAAGGATAAGGGAGTAAGGTAATGCCAAAATTCATCATATAAAAACCAGTAAAACCAATGCACAATATAATTATATATCATATATCGGGAAAAAGGAACAAGGCTTAGCATAAATTTGTAAAACATTAACTTGGACTGTGTAGCTTGATTATCCTAAAACCATATATGGGCTATATGGGTTCAGCTCCCCTGACTAAAAGGGCCCCAGTGTGTGTTAGCTGCACGAACGAAGAAAAAGAACCCGAGATGACTAGTATATCCCTAAAATATAAAGTGTGGCATCATGGACACGGTCTCCAAGACCACCCTTACATTGGCAAACATGAGTTTCCAGTGTCTGACCCCCCAGGACCTCCACCTTCCACGACATTGCTACACAACCCTCTTTAATCCCATATTAAAATCATTTACACATTCCCAATCATTTACCAAAGATTCTTTTAATTATGCATTAACCGTTGGTATAGTCATACAAAAATTAGAGCTTGCAAGTTTATTACCTTATGCCGTATAAACCATTAAATCAAACTAGACTCCACCATTTCTAATTAAACTAAAACCATTTATTATTAAACCATGGACACCAAAGTCTTTTAAAAACCATATGAAACAAACAAAAACCAATTCATGTTCCTTTAACCATTTATGCAATGTAAAGATCCCAAGAATTGTCAAACTATGTGACAAAATCATATTGCATTGCAATTTTACAAACAGTTTGAGGTCATACAATTTCTAAGACCAAAACTAAGTAATTGGGGAATCCATGGTACCCCGGAATTCAATTTACCATTCCAATGCAAACCACCATATTCATAAACATTAATAAAGCATGATTATTTCATAATAAACCATGGAAAGTCAAGTTAAAACCAATCATGTCTGATTCCCTCAACTAAACCAAAACCCATATCAAACCCATGAATTTAACATTAATTTATGCCATTAATGAAATTATAAATTCAAGGGAAAGAGGTACATGCCTTAAACACAAGAACACAAGAGAATTGGAAAGAGATTCGAAGCTTGGAACCCAAAAGTTGAACGTATTTTGAGTTAAGAATGAATTTGGGGATATATTTCCCCTTAAAACTGAATTAAAGGGGTTTATAATGCTTAAGGGTCATGCTTAAGTGGAAAGACCCCTTTTCCCCTCGTCTCTTTTAATAACCAACAAAATAGCCGCTGAGAATCAAGGGTCCGTGGCACAGACCTCATTGCAAAGGCCCCGCATTCGTGTTGTGGACCCTATCACAGAGCACAACCTCCATGTCATAGAGGCTAGTCTCGATGATAGCCTACATGTTACTTTGCCATCGCAAAGGCTTGTTTCCTTCGGAGTCTAAAATCACCCCGAACCCTATTCAAAAATCATTCAGGCTACCCATTTAATATCCCCAAATATAATTTGGGTCAAAAATTGACATTTCAAGTACAGGAAGGCCAAAAATAAATAGCTCCAAATTTGAGGGTGTTACAGTCACACATAACAAATAATGTGTCAAACCCACCAATTATCAATAAGCACACCACAATAATATAGCTATTTTCATGATAGGTTCCCATACCTTTAATATAATTTTTATACCAATATTAACTACTCAGCTCAGTGTGAAGAAAGTTAAGCCATAACCTACCTAGAATGTCAAAAACATGTACAAACAAGCCTTTACCTCACGAATGAACTCGGAACTAACTAAAACATACAAATATAAATCTATGCATCAAAAGAAACCTAAAAATACCCATATATAGAGGTCAAAATGGATCCCTAAAATAGACTTTTTGAAAAAAAAAATAGGAATTTTAATTCAACAATATATTTTTCGTGATTAAAGGAACTTATAGAAGAAAAAACAAGTAAAAATGGGTTGAAATTGGGGTTTAAATCAAAGAAATACTAATTTAGGCCTTCCGGGCCAAAATCTCCAAATTTCACTTTTGGAATCAAGTTTTAGAAGGATATAAATAACAAGAATTGAAGAAGAATAACCAAAATAAGGATTAGGGGCTTACCCAAACTTGAAAATGGAAGAAATTGCTCAAAAAATTAAAACTCCAAGCCCTAAGTCCCAAAAATGGTGAAAATCATGAAAATGGGGTATATAAAGTGACACAGGCATCGCTTAAGTAATAGTCGAGTAAGTGACATAGGAGTTGCTTAAGCGAAAGTTTGACTGCTCAATAGGTTCGCTTAAGTCACCAAATATCTCTTAAGCGGTGCACCATCTGGAGACTTGGAGAATTTCAAGTCATTATGCACTCCTCAGGATTCATCTAGAATCTTAAGAACAAAAATGAACTATGCTATCCTATCAAATTTGATGCTCCGGACTCGATGGTGCTATTCAATTTTTGAAAAAACTATCATTTTCACAAAATTGACCCCAAAATACAATTTCACAAATTTCAAAACTGAGGGTCAAAATGAGATATAAAAGTCATAAAACCACACTAATCATGTGACCAACCTAAAATCAATGTTCCAGATCTATTGGCACAGTTTGTTTTACCATTCAAATGCATTAAAAATCGTGACAATCATCCCCACACCCCAAAAATACCACAAAGCAATCATGGGGAGGATTAAAATGGTTAAATCTCACAAAAATAAATATTTTACATAAATACCAAAAATTAAGTCGTTACACTAAAAGGTTCCGACGTGGCTCTCCGTTTTGCTACTCTGGAAAAGGTAAACACATCTTTGTATCATTATTTTTTCAGTTATATTTTCTTTTTCTTCTTCTCTTTCTTTATATTTGTAGCAATTTTTATCCATGGAAATGGTGGGATTATTAGTTGTAGATGGTTTTGAAAGCCATATGATCTTGAGATAACTGATTGTTTTTTATTATGATCACTATTATTGTTTTAGTTATGTGGATTATTGTTCCTTTTTTTTATTTTCTTTGAACTTGCAGATATATTCAAAATTTTGTCCTTACCTCTTTTAATTTATTGTTCTATTTTAATGTGGACTCATTTTTTATATACTGCTGTACTTCGGCTTAATATAATTTATCGACTTTTACTCTATTGCTTTCCTAAGCACTTCCCACTATTATTCATTATTTTCTTAGCATAATATTGCCTTCTAAGTGTTTGATAAGTTGTTCATGAGAAGTAAATAATGAAATTATATCATGTTAGCATGTATTCAAGTTCATGGCATGCAAGTATTTGCTAGAATGTCCCAATGAATAAATGATGATCAACTAGTTATTTATCATAATGATGATCAACTAGTTATTTATCATATTTCAAGATTGTGACATGGCTTCTAATTTATGCTATCGAGTCCTAGGGGTATTTAATACCTGATAATTTAGCTAATTACCGAAAGCCATGGTCTGTCTCAGGATAGTGTCAGTCATGTCATGATCAGTAGTACTCTCAGTCCGTTACAGAACTCAGGAAGAATTCAATAGTATTCTGTCAATCAATGGAACTCAGTGAACTCAGTTCAGTTCAGTTAAACAGTATGATTAGGAGCAGTTCAATCTAGCTTAGAACAGTTTAGAAATCAGTCCAGTGTCTATTCAGCTGGAAGTAGGATTCAACACTAAGTGAACCCAAGGATGGGGACTCACCTGCCAGTAGAGGGTGCGAGCCTTAGAAGTAGTCCTTGTTTTCCAGAACTATATAGCCAACATAGGTTGAGACATCAACCTACCAGTTGAGGGTTGATGAGGTGATCTACCTGCTAGTTGAGGGTACCACCGATCTCGTTCAGAGCACCTACCAGATCAGGGTGACTCAGCTTGTCTTTACCCATGCACCCTTACAACTATGGTTACAGGTTGCACTCCAATCTATTTAGAAAGGGACATGTTGGTTAGATGATTACCTCCCACAGTCTCAGTTTTAGATTCAGTCTCAGTATAAAACTCAGTTCATTTCTACAGATTCAGGACTGTCAGACAGTCACTCAGCTCAGTATGGAACTCAGTATAGTTCCACCAAATAAGGACTGTCAGATACAGTCATTTAGTTACCAATAATTTAGTATCAATATACTCAGATATCAGTTAATCAGTATTCAGACTCAGTATTCATTGTTATCACGATCTCAGTTACAGTTACGTATTCATGCATGTACTCTCATCCAGTTATACTCATGTCATTCAGTCAGTATTGTTCATACATATGAACCCATGCATTTCAGCCTACCTCACTTAGCATACCATTACATTTAGACTAGAATATTCTCATACGAATGTTTTAGATTGGTATTGTTATACCGTATTTAATTTTATTATAGTATTGAATCTTATGGAAAGTTTTTGCCTAATTTCTGCTATAATATTATTATTCAGCTATTGCAGCAGGTACCAGTCATGGGTTAGCTTGTGGTCCTTCGAGATTATAAGCACCATGCAGCATCCTGGGTACAGACTCGGGGTGTTACAAACATGGTATCAGAGCCTAAGGTTCAACAGAGTAGTAGGAAGTCTAAAAGTTGTATCTAGTAGAATCTTGTGCATACGTGTGTAGTGCACCACACTTATAGACAGGAGGCTCGAGGTGTTTTAGGATAAATTTCCATTCTTTCAATATTTATGTCATGTGAGTGAGCATGATCTTCGATTAAACTCTGTCTAATCCAAATTTCTCTTCTATTTACAAAATATGCCTCCAAAGAGGACTAAGGGAAGAGGAACGGGAAACCAGCCAAAACCCCAGCCCATCCAGCCAAATCCGCTGGATGAACACATCTTCTACGCTGAGTTCAAAGCAACTTTCACCACCCTAGCTCATTCTATGGTAGCCCAGAATAAACGTCCAACTGCTATTTCGGCCAACCCAGTGGCCAACATTGATGTTGCCAGGATTCGGGATTTCACTCGAAGTAACCCTCCATATTTTACTGGGTCTAAGTCAGATGAGGACCCTCAGGAGTTTCTTGATCAGGTGCAGAAAGTTACAGGTATTAAGGGAGTGATTACTTTTGAGAGCACTGAGTTAGCCGCATATCAGTTACAAGATATGGTCCACTCATGGTTCAAATAGTGGAAAGCAAAAGGGCCACAGATACAGGGTCTATAGAATGGGAAGAGTTTGACACTGCTTTTCTGGATAGGTTCTTCCCATTGGAGTTGAGGGAAGCAAAGGTTTTGGAGTTTATAAATTTAAAGTAGGAAACATGACAGTGAAAGAGTATTCTCTCAAGTTTACTCAATTAACCAGATATACTCCTCATGTGGTGGCAGATAGTAGATCCAGAATGAGTAAGTATGTGTCTGTCATAGTTAATAGTGTGGTTAAAGAGTGTAGGACAACAATGTTGATTAAGAAGATAGAAATATCCAGGCTCATGGTCCATGCTCAGCATTTAGAGGAGGCTAAGAATAGGGAGAAAGAGAGGCAGGATAAGAGAACAAGAATGAGTAGTTTCAACTTCTCTCAGTCTAAGTCAGAGAGTGCGAATCATTCTCAGTTCCAGCTCCATCCTCAGCTAGTTCTCTTATACCAAAATTTAGATATGGCAACAGAGATACTGCGTCAGGTCCTAAACCCCATGGTAGTGTCAACAGTGCCCAAACTAATCTTCTTTGTCAGAAATATGGCAGAAATCACTAGGGTATCTACAAAGCGGGTAGTGATGTATGTTTTAGGTGTGGCAAGCCAGGCCACAGAGTCATAGATTATCCCCATTCAAGTTCTCATGGTTAGTATAACCATCTCCCAGCTTAGTTCGGTTGCCCAAATCAGTAAGGTACCTCTTCCAGTGCCTCCAGTGGGCAGCGCCCAAAGAAACTCTATGCTCTTCAGTCCTAACAGGATCAGGAAAGTTCTCTTGATATGGTCACTGGTACATTACAAGTTTTCTATTTACATGTTTATGCTTTGCTAGATCCAGGAGCTTCGTTGTCCTTTGTTACTCCATATATAGCTGTTGATTTCAGATTCAGTCCTAAAATTCTAGTAGAGCCTTTCTCAGTCTCTACTCCAGTGGGTAAATCTATCATAGCCCGGGAGTTATACAGGAACTGTCCGATTATGATATCTCAGAAAGTCACTTTAGAAGACTTAGTCAAATTAAAGATGACTGATTTTGATGTCATTATTGGCATGGATTGGCTTTATTCCTGCTATACCTTAGTCGACTACAGAAGCAAAATTGTTCAATCTCAATTTTCGAATAAACCCATCCTTGAGTGGAGGGGTAGTACTTTAGTACTTTGGGGTCAGCTTGTTTCTTACCTTCGGGCAAGAAAAATGATATCTAAGGGATGTGTCTACCATCTCGTTCGAGTATAGGACTCTAGCTCAGAAACCCCTACTCTTGAATCAGTGTCAGTAGCATGTGAATTCCTAGATGTGTTTCTCGAAGATCTTCGTGGAGTTTCTTCCAAAAGGGAAATCAACTTTGGAATAGACCTTCTTCTAGATACTCAGCCCATACATATTCCACCATATAGAATGGAACCTACAGAACTCAAAAAATTAAAAGAACAGTTAAAGAATCTCCTAGATAAGGGATTCATCAGACTCAGTATGTCCCCATGGGGTGCACCAATTTTATTCATGCGAAAGAAAGACGGTTCTCTCAGAATGTGTATTGATTACCGTTAACTAAATAAATTCATGGTCAAGAGAAAGTATCCACTTCCTAGAATCAATGACTTGTTTGACAAACTTTATGATGCCAGTTACTTTTATAAGATAGACCTCAGATCAGGCTATTATCAGCTCAAAGTCAGAGAATGTGACATCCCAAAGACAGCTTTCAGAACTCGGTATGGTCACTTTGAATTATTAGTCATGTCATTTGGTCTTACCAATGCCCCAGCAGCTTCCATGAACTTGATAAACCATGTGTTCAAGTAGTACTTGGACATGTTCGTCATAGTCTTTATAGATGACATTCTTGTTTACACCTGCAGTAAGCATGATCATGCAAACCATCTCAGAATAGTATTTCAGACTCTCAGAAACCATCATTTATTCACCAAATTCAGTAAGTTCAAATTTTGTCTAAGGTCAATAGCCTTCCTTGGCCATATCATTTTCAGGGATGGCATTAGAGTTGACCCCCAAAAGATAGAAGCAGTGAGAAACTGGCTTAGACCCATCTCTCCATCAGATATCAAGAGTTTCTTGGGCTTGGCTGGCTATTATTGATGGTTTGTTGAGGGATTTTTATTTATTATATCCCCTATATCTAGATTGACTCAGAAGAAAGTCAAATTCCAGTGGTTAGATTCTTATAAAGACTCGACTCACTACAGCTCCAGTTTTGTACCAGATAGTTCAGATGGGTTTATGGTATATTGTGATGCCTTCAAAGTCAATTTGGGGTGTGTTTTGATGTAGAGAGGTCAGGTCATAGCCTACACCTCTAGACAACTTAAGCCCCATGAAAAGAATTATCCTACTCATGATCTTGAGGTAGCAGCAATAGTTTTTGCCTTAATGATTTGGAGGCGTTATTTGTATGGGGTGTACATTAATGTGTTCACTAGCCATAAGAGCATACAGTATGTGTTCTCTCAGAAAGATTTAAACCTCCATTAGAGAAGGTGGTTGGAGTTGTTGAAAGACTACGACATGAGTGTCCTGTATCATTCGGATAAAGCCAATGTAGTGGTTGAAGCTCTCAGTGGGATATCTATGGGTAGTGTTGCTCATATGGAGGATGGTGAGAAGAAGTTATCTCAATAAGTTATCAGCTTGCTCGACTAGGTGTTTGATTTGTTGATTCAGCATAAGGCAGTGTATGGGTACAGAGTAGTTCAAAATCATCCCTATTGTTTTAGGTGAAGAAAAAGTAGGATAGGGATCCCAGTCTAGTGAAGTTGAAGAAATCAGTCAGAGATCATAAGGTAGAGGTTTTCTCCCAAGGAGGAGATGGTGTGTTGTTCTTTCATGGTCGGCTATGTGTGCCAGGTGTAGATGACTTGAGGCAGCGAATTCTTGCAGAAGCGCATGGTACGTGCTACTCTATTTATCCAGAGGCCACAAGATGTACTATGATTTGTGAGAGATCTATCGGTGGAGTGGGATGAAGAGATACATTGAGAGTATGTCGCTAAGTGCTCAACATATCAGCAAGTTAGGATCGAGTATCAGAAGTCAAGTGATACGCCCATATTACAACTCTTTTACAAGAGCGTAAGCGGTCGCTGTCAAATATAGAACCCAACTGGGTTGGGTGTTGAATCCCACAGGGAATACTGTGTTCACTAATTATTGTAGTTATTATTAGACTATTGATCGAAGGTTCCAGAATAAAGGGGTTTTTGATTTAAGTATGAAATAATAGTTTCAGTGTTACAGTGAAGCAATATATGTAATAATAGTTGAATATAAACGATAACAAGATAGGGTTATGTCCACCTTATAGTTTTTAATATCTTCTAACTATGGGTGTTAAGAATTCATACATGCATGCACTTATAGAGAAACATATTCTAATTCTTAATCCAAGCGTTTCTCGACCATCAAGGATTAATTCACTTTAGTTCTCTCGACTAAAAAGTGGTTACTCAATTATACAAAATGTCTAAGTTGTCAATCCTGTTAAGGCATTAACGTGTGAAATAGAGGTTGGAAACCCTATTTTCTTGTCACTACTTTCTTTTCCAAACATTAACCTTTCTATCAAACAAGTTATGTTTCAATGGCATATTCTCTATGTTTGCAACCACGAGAATTCAAGCATAAAGAAGAAAGTATGATATAAGTAAATCAATGCATAATTAATTCAAAACCCATAGAAAGAAATAATATGCAACAAGGTTTCCATAACCCTAACCAATGAGCTTAGCTACACATGATCAAAAAAAAAAATCATCATAAGTATATTCATCAAACCAAAAACTAGAAGATGATCTTGGTGTGCGAATGGTGAAAACAAGAGAAAAAATGTTTTTCATTCTCTCCCCAAGATAAGCCGCCCTTTTCCTCATTCAAAAACTAATACAGAATAATGAATAATGAATCAAAAATCAGCATCATAATCTCTTCTCTCATAATTGCCTTCTAAGTCCTCAAACTAATTATAAATGATAAATTAGTCTTGGACATAGTTTTTAGACATCACATTTGATCCAACAAGCTACTTTTCCTCTTGTGTGATTTGTCATATGCAATCCGTAGTCCCATCATGTCTTTATCTACCTCATTAACACCTAAAATCATCTAATCACATAGGTTAGATCAATTACATCAAAGTAGAGTAAAAACATAAGAACTGGGCACTTTGTTCTCAAACTTAGCTAAAATATGGGCAAGTGTTTTGGTGCTTAGGCATATAAATACACCCAAGATCACCAAGTGGGTCCATGCAGGAGTTCAGTATTCCTACCTGGAAGTAGGAAGGAATGAACATGGACTTTTTGAATGGTTTTCCTCATACTCGTCGCTAGCATGATTCAGTTTGGTTCATCATAGATAGGATGACCAAATTAGCTCATTTCCTACCTGTCCATACCTCTTATTTATCCAAGGATTACGCCAAACTCTATATCAGGGAGTTGGTCAGATTGCACGGTATTCCATTATCCATTATCTCAGATAGAGGTACCCAGTTCACCTCTCATTTTTAGAAGGCATTCCAAAAGGGTCTTGGTACTCGAGTTTACCTCAGTACATCCTTTCATCCTCAGCCAGATGGTCAAATAGAAAGGCCTATTCAGACTTTAGAAGATATATTGTGAGCGTGTGCGATAGACTTTAAAGGTAGTTGGGATGACCACTTGCCTTTGATTGAATTCGCATATAACAATAGCTATCATTCCAGTATTCAGATGGCTCTATTTGAGGTTCTTTATGAGAGGAGGTATAGATCTCCTATTAGTTGGTTTAAAATGGGTGAGGCCATAGTGGTAGGGCCTAACTTTGTATTTGATACCTTAGAGAAAGTTGAGTTGATCAGGGAAAGGCTTAAGATAGCTCAGAGCCGACAGAAATCGTATGCAGATGTACACAGAAAGAATCATGAGTTTGAGATTGGTGATTTTGTGCATTTGAAAATTTCTCCTATGAAAGGAGTGAAGAGGTTTGGAAAGAAGGGGAAACTCAGTCCCCGATAGGTCGGTCCTTACTGAATTCTCATCCATTTCAGAAAGGTAGCTTACGATATTGAGTTGCCTTTAGACTTAGCTTCAGTGCACCCAGTGTTCCATGTCTCCTTGCTTAAGAAATGCATAGGTGACCCAGCAGTCGTAGTCCCTATAGAGGGCATAGATATTTAGAATAGCCTCTCATATAAAGAGATTCCAGTTAAAATCCTTGATTATTAGATTTGCAGACTGAGGAACAAGGAAGTTCCTCTAGTCAAAGTTCTTTGGCGGAATCAGTCCGTTGAGGGGGCTACTTGGGAAGCAGAAGCAGGCATGTAGACTAAGTATGCTCACCTCTTCTCTGCAAACTCAGACTTAGCCCAAGGTAATAGTTTTTTCTTAAACTTACTCAGTCTCATATTCATATATAGCTACCAACTTGGTATCAATTAACGTTGCATACTCAGTCATGCATTTACAAATCAGTTCAGTCATGTACCCATGCATTAGATATGCATGTTCAGTATATAAACTCATCTTATCAGTAATCCCAGTCATGCATTCATAAATCATGTTCAGCTATGTACGCATGCATCAGATATGGAAGTTCAGTATGATAATTCAGTATAGCTATAATCTCGGTCATAAAATTATACTTCAATTATGCATGTCCAGTGTCTAAATCTAGTCTATCAGTATTCTCAGCTTAGTCAGTTTTATTCGAGGATGAATGTTCCCAAGGTGGACATATAGCTTAACTCAGTTTTTCGAGCTTGATAAAAGGTCCCAGACTTAGAAAATTTTAGCTAAGTATTCAAACTTAGTGTCATTTTGGCCTTCGTAAGTTGGAAACTCTATTTCATGACCTCTATGACCTTAAAATGTCAATATTTATGTTGATTCATGATCAGGAATTTCATTAGGCATTTTTGGACAAGTTTTGGATTTTTTGGACCTTGTTTAGACCATGTTTAAATGACCAAAACAGTGAGTCGACGCGATCTCGATACATCACGTCGTCCATTGCATCAATAGATAATTTTTCCCTCAGCCCAGTGCAATTTCTAGAGAACTGATGTGGAATCAACGCGGTGTACCATCCATTGCATCGATCCCATCAACGCAGTGTGTCGATCTGTGCATTGACAGTTCAATTTTTAGTTATAAAAAAGCCACGTCTTTAGGGGTAGTTGGGTCTTTCTCCCACTTCCTTTAGCCCCCATAACACGAGATTTAGCCCTTAATTAGAAAATTATATTCATTTTTTCTCAAAATACGCAAGAACAAAAACCCTAGGAGATTAAATTTCAAATTCAAGGCTCAAGATTCCACCATTAATCTTCAGGAATTTAGCAACCAAGGTATGTCAAGTGTTCATCCAGGGGTTCCTTCCATCCTTGGAGTCCAAGAAACTCTTGTAACTTTCAATTAGCTTGATTTCATACTTTCTATGATTTAAATTCAAATGTATTCATGATTATAATGTTGATTGGATTTCTATTCCATGATTAAGTGCAAGATTTATGTAAAAACAACTACTATGTATGTATTATCATGTGAAATCATGTTAAAGCCTTGAAATTGTAGTGCTCATGTGTTTATTAGTACTATGTGCATATACAATGCCTTTCAAGTGTTTGTTGAGTTGTTCATGAGAAGTAAATAATGAAATTATATCATGTTAGCATGTATTCAAGTTCATGTCATGCAAGTGTTTGCTAGAGTGTCCCAATGAATGAATGATGATCAAGTAGTTATTTATCATGTTTCAAGATTGTTCCATATCTTATAATTTATGCTATCGATTCCTGGGGGTATTTAATACCCGACAATTTAGCTGATTACCTAGAGCTATGGTCAGTCTCAGAAAAGTGTCAGTCAGGTCACGATCAGTAGTACTCTCAGTCAGTTACAAAACTCAGGAAGAATACAGTAGTATTCCGTCAGTCAACAAAACTTAGTGAACTCAGTTCAATTCAGCTAAACAGAATGATTAGTAGCAGTTCATTCCATCTTAGAACAGTTTAGAAATCTGTCTAGTGTCTATTCAATTGGGAGTAGGATTCAGCACCGAGTGAATCCAAGGATGGGGACTCACCTTCCAGTAGAAGGTGTGAGCCTTAAAAGCAGTCCTTGTGTTCCAGAACTACGTAGCCAGTGTAGGTTGAGACATCAAACTTCCATTTTAGGATTGATGAGGTGATCTACCTGCCAGTTGAGGGTACCACCGATCTCGTTCAAACATTTGCCAGATGAGGGTGACTCGGCTTGTCTTTACCCATGCACCTTTCCAACTAGGGTTACAGGTTGGACCCCAATCTATTCAGAAAAGGACATGTCGATTAGATAATTACCTCCCACAGTCTCAGTTTCAGATTCAGTCTCAGTATAAAACTCAGTTCATTTCTACAGATTCAGGACTGTTAGACACAGTCACTCAGCTCAGTACAGAACTCAGTATAGTTTCACCGAATAAGGACTATCAGATACAGTCATTCAATTATCAGTAATTCAGTATCAGTATACTCAAGTATTAGTTAATCAGTATTCAGACTCAGTATTCAGTGTTATCACGATCTCAGTTACGGTTACGTATTCATGCATGTACTCTCATCCAGTTATAGTCATGTCATTTAGTTAGTATTGCTTATACATATGAACCCATGCATTTTAGCCTACCTCACTTAGCATACCAGTACATTTAAAGTACTGACGCATACTTTTCTCTTGAGCTTTGATGTTTTATATCATAGGTTCAGACGCACGGGCTCCCAAGAACCCTTAGCAGTTTAGAACTTCAGCAGTCAAAGTTAGTGGTGAGTCCTCACAGTTCGAGGACATGATTATTATTTTAGCATTTCAGTTTATTTCAGTAGTTCGGAGTTAGTTGGGGACTTGTCCCATCAACTCCATATTTCAGACAGTTTAGAGGCTTTTCAGACGAATGTTTCAGGTTGGTGTTATTATGTTATTATACCGTATTCAATTTTATTACAGTATTGAACCTTGTGGCAAGTTTTTTCCTAATTTCCATTATAGTATTATTATTCAGCTATTGCAGCAGGTACCATTCATGGGTTAGTTTGTGGTCCTTAGGGATAATGAGTACCGTGTAGCGTCTGGAGTACATACTCGGGGCATTACACCTAATCACGAATCACTGATATCTTGGTCGAATCAACCATAATACCATCCCTGGTCTCTATATGACCCAAGAAAGAGATAGAATCCAATCAAAACTCACACTTGAAAAACTTGGCTTACAACTTCTCTTTACACAACCTCTGAAGTACAATCCTCAAATGCTTCACATCGCCAACCTCATTCTTTGAATAAACCAAGATGTCATCAATAAACGCAATCATAAAGAAGTCAAGATACGATCAAGATACCCATCTCATCAACTCCATGAAAGTTGCAGGAGCTTTTGTCAACCCTAAAGACAAGATCAAGAAGTAGGGGTGTGCAAAAACCGAACCGCCCGATAAACTGAACCGATAAAAATGTTATTTGTTTATTGTTATTGGGTTATTGGGTTAATGGTTTTTAAATGGTTTATAAATAAAACTATTGGGTTATTGGTTTGGTTTGATTTTTTTTTATTGGGTTATTGGGTAAATCGATAACCCAATAAGAATATATATATAAATATATATATATATATATATATATATATATATATATATATAACTTATTATATATTTTTCTTAATTTCTCTTTAATTTCTACAAATTAATAAACCTATTATTTCAATTATACAAACTCTTAATTTCTTCTAACAATATTTAGTTCAAACTTGAAGGTTTTTGTAAATTAAAACACAATATGTAGGATTTTTGGTTGCAACTAAGATTCATTTTTTTGTGTGTTAGTTACTGCTATATCTATTTTATGAGTATTTTCTTATCAGTTAAACCAAAAAATGAACCATTAAGGAGTAAAAACTGATAAATTGAAAATCGATAAAAAATATCTTATTAGTTTGGTTATTGGTTTAGCATATTTAAAAATCAAAAACTGATAAACCAAACCGATAATATATAAAACCGAAATGAATAGACCGATGCACATCCCTACCAAGAAGTAATGATAATAGTATCGATTTCGAAAAGCCATCTTCAAATTCAAAGCTCTAATTTTCAACTAGTGATACCCAAACCTCAATTCAATCATGAAAAACACCGAAGCATCCTGAAGCTAGTAAAAAAATCATCAATACAAGGAAGATGATACTTGTTCTTAACCATCACTTTGTTAAACTGATCCATAACATTTCTTAACCATCACTTTGTTAAACTGATCCATAGACATACAATCGAACCCTATCTTTTCTTCTAGAATAAGATAGGAACAACCCAAGGAGATACACTAGGTTTAACAAACCCCTTACTCAACAAATCCTATAATTGCTCCTTCAATTCCTTCAACTCAACCAAGGTCATCCCATAGGAAGGGATAGAAAGGGGCATGGTGCCTGGCTCCACATCAATAACTAAATCAACATCATAATTTAGAGGCATACCAGGCAAATTCGTAGGAAA
The DNA here is from genome assembly GCF_002878395.1 of Capsicum annuum. NCBI lineage: Eukaryota > Viridiplantae > Streptophyta > Magnoliopsida > Solanales > Solanaceae > Capsicum > Capsicum annuum. The sequence continues at coordinate 2,219,576 of NW_025894259.1, forward strand.
CACATCCATGAACTAGTGAAAACCCGAATAGAATCCATTAGAGGTGGTGAAGCAACACTAGTATTATGGACATAAGGCAAATAAGACTAACACACCATCTTTACCATACGACGAGCAGGTAGAAAATATACAACACCCTTCTGACCTAAATTAAGTGTACCCTTGCTGGCAAAACTAGACACTTGGAGTAGCAAAGGCCACAATCTTGGCATAATAGTCCAAAATAAAATGATAGGGAGCTAACCAATCCATATCCAGAATAATATCAAAATCAGCCATATCTAGGATATATACATCTACCCAAGTCTCACGGACCATAAAGGTAACTACACAAGATTGGTACACCCAATCAATTACTAATAATTTTCAACGGGGGTAGAAACATGGGCTCACATGTAGCATCAAATCTAGAAGCAAAGCATATAGACATATAGGAGAATATAGACCTAGGGTCAAATAATCCAAAAGTAGACCTGTTATAAACTAGGATGATACTTGTAATAATTGTATCAAAAGCCTCTATATAAGGTCTCCCAAGTATAGCATAACATTGACCATATCTACTCCTAGACTAAGTAGCCCTACAACCACCTTCACGAGCTTTCCTACCTCTATCTCTAGCACCTCTAGCGCCACCCCTACTACTCTACAAACTACCTCTCTTTAGATATTAGAGAAGCGCAAAGTTGAAGCTGAAAACCTTGTTGAGTGGGTCTATAGACACGTTGAGGGAAATCCTTGGCCATATGGAAAAGCTTATTACATATAATTCATCTCCTATGGTATGAATGAATCTAAGAAGGTGCGAATGAACTTGATTGACCACCCTATCCTAAAGAATTGATTCTAGAACCTCCATTCGCATTACCTGATACCTAGCTACCAAAAGTCACAGAACCTGAAATTCTACCACATGATCCCTACAATGCATCATGAACCATCCCACCATGATAACCATGGAAACTTCTACAAGAAATCTCTCCCTCAAGAGTGTGTCCATTAAAATCAACCTGATGATGTACCTTTTTAGTGTCTCTTTGTGTAGCCTAAATAATAGAGTCGGTCATATTGGCATGCTCAATAATACTTTAGAAAGAAGCCCATGAAAATACCATCTGGGTTGTAGCCAACTGATATGAGCCATCTAATTCCTTCATGAACTTCTAAATTCTCTCGGATTCATTTGAGATGTTAGTGCCTAAAAATCTGGATAAGGTTTAAAAATATGTCTCACACTCGGTAAAAGATATGAAGCACTACTCCAAGTAGTTAAAATCATCCCTCATTTGTTCTCTCAAGTTATACGATACAAACCTCTCTAAGAAAGTATCAAAAAATTGAGTCCAAGTCATAAGAGGAGAACTCAAAGGCCTACAACTGCAAAGCGACCTCCACCAATCCCTGGCCATTTTTGACAACTGATAAGTAGTATAGCAACTCGATGAGACTCAAAGGATATAAAATTATGCAACATTTATTGATATTCAATCAAAAACTTATAGGCATCCTCGCCAATAGCTTCACTAAGCTTGGGAGGACCCAAGCTAATAAACCTCTCAAATTTTTTCTGATCATTAGAAGACATAGTTGTACCCAAAGCAACTAGAGGAGCCATAAGCAGATTCTGGCACTGAAGATGGAATATCACTCAAAGTTAGAGGAATACCAAGTACACCCAAAGGAACACCCTCCAATTGTCTCAAGATACAAAACAAAAAACCCTAAAGCACTGGGTATTGATTGAACTCTGTGGAACTTGAGCTGGACCCACACCTCTTGTCTGATAATCATCCCTAGAATTTATAATCTTAGGCAAGGAGAGACCTTCCTAGAATGTTCTCTAGATGTGGAAGCTCTTCGTGCTTATTCTCTATCTCTGGGTAGACCATGGCCCCTGTTTCATTCTAGAATCAAAACTCTCATATAGGGTGTGATACGCCCAAATTACAAATCTCATTAGAAAGTGTAAGCGGTCACTGTCAAATATAGAACCCAATTGAGTTGGGTGTCAAATCCCACAGGGAATACTATGATCACTAAGTATTGTGATTATTATTAGACTGTTGATTGAAGGTTCCAAGAAAATGGGGGTTTGGTTTAAGTGCACAATAATATTATCAGTGTAATGATGAGATGATATGTGTAATTATATTTGATCACAGAGAATGACAAGTTAGGGTTATGTCCACCTTGTAGCTTCTACTTCTCTATTAACTATGAGTAATATGGATTTTATACATGCATGCACTTATAGAGAGACGTATTCTAATTCTAAATCCAAGTGTTTTTCAACCATCAAGGATTTATTCACCTTAGTTCTCTCGAATCCAAAGTGTACAACAAATTGTATGAACTCTCCAAGAAGTTA
>NW_025894259.1:2222043-2249573 GCF_002878395.1 Capsicum annuum
GTATTCTAATTCTAAATCCAAGTGTTTTTCAACCATCAAGGATTTATTCACCTTAGTTCTCTCGAATCCAAAGTGTACAACAAATTGTATGAACTCTCCAAGAAGTTAATCCTGCTAGGGCATTAACGTGTAAAATAGAGGTTGGAAATCCTATTTTCTCGTCACACTCTCTTTTCCAAACAGTAACTTTTCTATCGAACAAGTTATTTCTATAATGGCGCATTCCCTATGTTTGCAACCACGAGAATTCAATCAAAATGAAGATAGTAATGATATAAGTGGCGTGACATATCATAAATTCAAAAACCCATAGCAATAGAGAGTATACTACAAGGTTTCCATAACCCTAACAAATAATCTTAGCTACTCATGAATAAAACAGAAATCAACATAGAAATATTCATCATACCAAAACTTAGAACGATCTTGGTGATAAAGATGACTAGCGAAATTAAGAAAGAAACACGTTTCTCTCTCTCTGTCCTCAAGCTACGCTGCTTTTCTTGTTTTCAAAATAATACAGAATCTGAATAATGTGAATAATAAACTAAAAATTCAGCAATCATGCTTTTAATAACATCTTTCTCTAATAAATTGCTACTGCATCCTTAACTATTTAAAAATATTGAGTTTGCCCGAAAAAAAGTTCCCATGCGTCACATTCAGTCCAAGAGCTGCTTTCCTTTTTATGTGAAGTTTTCCTTTGGTGTCCACAGGTCCCCAAAGTGCTGAAATCTTCCTCATTAGTACCTGAAAAACATGTTAATCACATAGGTCAGCTCACTTAACTAAAAATGGACTAAAAGTACAAGAAGTATGTATTTTATCCTCAAAACTTAGCTAAAACATGGGTAAGTTATGGTGCTTAGACGTATAAATACGCCCAACATCAGGGTGCCAGCTCAATATATTTAGCCTCTTTAGACTTAGTCCTCACCATCTGTGTAGAAAATCATGGAATACAAGTTTAAAATATTAGGTATGAATAACACACATGACAAGGTACCAAATTAGAGATGTTTTTCCAAAATATATCTTATATCCTCTCAAAGCTAGATACAAACATCTACATACTAATCTATGAAACTCTACTAGACATCCAAATTTTATGCTTTTGAGACTGATGAACCTAGCGCGCTGATACCAATTTGGTACAATCCAAAAATGAGGTCATAATGCCATTTATTATGGCTCAACCTTAATAAGTAAGTCAATCACCCAAAAAGGAAAAAAGTTCTCAACAAGCAACAATAATAACAAGATAAGACCTTTAGAATAAAGTTAGGCCAACACAAATCATAAATAAAGTGGAAATTGAATGAAATAACATAAAGTCCCCAAAAATCCAATGTCATAAGTGTAGAGAATCCAATACATGATCAAAAATTAGGAAAGTACAATCTCTGTCTCCAAAAACAAATAAAGATATAATAAAAGTAAGAGGAGGTCAGGAAGTCAGCTCCACCACCTAAAGCAACCTGGTACCTTGATCACTGTCTCTAAAAGAACAATCAATCACCACATGTCATACTTAATCTAGGACCTACACTAAAAGAGTATAGTAAAGGTGAGTACGATCCACTTATAATCTGTAGGTACCATAGGCCGACTAAATAAAGTAAAAAATAATATAAATAAATAAATCTATAAGCATATCACCTAGAAAGAAAAGTTTTCAAATTATAGCTCACACCGTCTCCACTAATAATTTTAGTGTAAATACTGAAACAAAATAACACAAATATACACAAAGAGTACATGGAAACTAAACAGAAGTCAAAGGGAACTACAAAAATCATAAAAGATGCATATGCAATGCAATGATGATAGAATGAATAGTGAAAGTAATCATATGACTTATGTATACACCTACTGAGCTCGCAGCTCCCAAGATAGGACCCATGGGGGTTCGCAACCCATATACTATGACTCATACCTCAAATCGCAACCGGTCTCTTCAGCTCATGTTGACAGAGAGGGTTTTTATAAAAATATCCATTTTTGCTAAAAACGGTGTTCCTTAATGGTATTGGTATCTTATGAATGTATTTGTATGGAATGGGGATGTAATGTTCACAACCAAATCAGTATGAAGATATCTAATATATTTAATACATATATAAGTGAGCCTAAAAATCAATTCAATATGTCCACAAGTCATGATTATCAACTCTCTTTAGGCATCATCAGAATAAATATGCATGTAATTCATTATTAATATCACATCAATCCCTAACTCAGGTATTTTTATCATGATAAAGGCAATCAATGCTCAATAAGACCTATAGTAATAATTCAAGTCCCCACACGAGCATTAAATCTAGAATAAAGGCATTTAAATATACAGATAATGCCACTGATATCATATAACATCCCACACAGGCAACACACAATATCAAATGTTAAAAGTCAACAACAACATAATATAAGCCCTCACTTAAGAACACAATAGTAATAATAATCTCGAACTATAAAGCCCATAGTTATTTTCCCCAACCCATAGCATGTTTTACTTATTTATTAACTATCAAGCTCAATCTAAAAGAAGTTAAGCTCTAATCTACCTCAAAATGACTAAATATAAGCCTAAAGTTCTTCCATATAGAGCTTTTTCCTTTTGAATGACCTCGAAATCAACTGTAATATTTAAATATAACATCTACACATTGAATTAAAGATAATTATACTCGTATTGCCCATGTTTGAGTCAGGTCCAAAACGTTTGAAAATAAAAGGAGTAAAATTAGAAGTTTATTTTAGAAATACATTTCCCTAGGTTAAATAAATCTACAATTGAAAATCAATGCTCAATTAAGTTAAAAACGGGGCTCAAATCAAAGAAAAATCATTTTAATCCTTTTTGAAAAATCCTCAAAATCTCACATTAAGACCAAGATTAAAGAGTATTTTTGATGATATAAATCATGAAAAGTAATGGAATCACGGTTTTGGAGCTTATCTAAGCTCAAATAATGAAGAAAACACTATAAATTGCCCAATCTTGTGGCTCAAAATCCAAAAATGGTGAAACATTAAGAAAAAGAAATTGCATACCATGATTGCTGCTTAAGCAGTACCAGGACGCTAAGGCACTACCGCTTAAGTGAGGAATGGCCGCTAAAGTGGCTACCTTTTAAGTGAAGCCTGGACACTAAAGTAGCTATCACTTAACCAATCTTGGGCCTTTAAAGAGGTTACCACTTAAGTGGACCTTGGCCTTCTAAGCGGCTGCACCAGATATTAACAATTGTTGGTTTTGGTGCAAGCCTACCAAACTCCGATCAAACCCTCGAAATTTGATCAAGACCCTACATAGATAAACCATAGATGTTACAAGGCTAATTTTGACATTTTGAACTCAATGAAAATATCATATTTCTAAAAAAAAAATGGTCATTTTAAGCAAATTAACCCCTAAACCCCTTTAAGGTAAATCTTACTAATTTTTCAAACGGAGGATCAAAACGCAAACTAAAAACTTTTAATCTAAATGAACCCCACTACTAACCCAAATTCTATATTTTGAACCTAATGAAACTACTCAAATCACCATTTGATACTCAGAACATCAAATATTGACCGAAGTCAACCATAAAAATTTTAAAAATCTCAAAAAATCACAAACTCTCTCAAATCACTACAGACCGCATCATTAATTATGTCAATCCTCTCACACCCCAAAATTAACATGTAGAAACAATGGAGAAGGACAAAAGGGTCAAAATACATGAAAAGCAAGGTTTCACACTTCAGGTCATTACAATTAAGAATATAAGAATCCATGAACATACAGGGTCATTTGTATCACTATCGAAAATAAATAGAGAAAACTTCAAAAGAAAGATTTATTTATTTAAATTATATGTAAAGGAAATTATGTATGTATAGAAAACTTCAAAAGAAAGACTGATTTATTTAAATTATATGTAAAGGAAATTATGTATGTATAGAGATAACTTTCAAGTGTCATGCATCAATTTACAAATCAAAATCTCAAGTCTACATCACATATTAAAGATTTAATCAACATTTAAAATTTTATGCATGGACAGTAAGGTCACTTAGAAGCGAACTTCGGATAAATATATGGACAAACATGGGTTGATAACTAACACCAGGGTGGATGTGTTGGGATGGATGAGATTGCTCCAAAGGAGACTTCTTATCTTCGAACTCTCAGAATAGAGGTTTTTATTTAAATATGTTCACTAACATGGGACATTAACTAACACTAAGGTGGATATGGTGGGATAGGTGAGATTGATCAACCTTTAATGAGACATATTTAATAATGTTAAGTTTTGATGAATGATCTTGAACTTGATTTGATTGTTGGAATTTAGGAAAAAAATATTTCAATTACTAAAAAAGAAAGTGCCTCAAAAGAAGGAAAGGAAGATTGTTGGAAGATCATTGCAGTTACTAACCTGCAGAAATCATGGGATTTATGTATCAAAAAATGAATTGTCAAAAGAATCTCATTTCTAAAAATATCAAGAGGTATTCCATGATAAGAATATTTGTTGATCTAAATATACTGAAGAAAAAAATCTTAAAACATATTGTTAAGTATCAAGAGGCATGTCATTCTAGGAAAGGAGAAAGATTTGTTGCATTAAGTAGATTGCTTAAATCATGGGATTGTCGCATCTCTCTCTTCTATATGTATATTGTACTTTCTTAGATTTTTCTTTTAGTCTTTACTTATTATTGAAAATTGAAAATTCCTTAATCATTTTCCTAAGAAGAAAAATTCTTTGGGGTGCCTTATAAATTTCAACGGCTAGAAGTAGTCCAATAACAACTATATAAGCATTAGAAGTCAAAGTAAGAGATATGCAATTTGTCTCAACCTTCTATAGTACTTTACTCTAATTTACTCAAATAGTGCATTCTCTTACAATTTTATTGTGTATTCAAAAGAGAGGAGAAAAACACAAAGTTGGTGATACATTATATCGAAGTGAGAAAGGACGAAAGAGATTGCGAGTCAAATCCAAAAAGCTTGACTCAATCTTGTAGTTCGATTTTAATCACAAAGAACTAGTAGAATCCAGTGCAACGCAAGGAGACTTGAGTAAGATCTAATAGAGTTCCCAACCTGTATAAAACATCTGGTGTTATTTACCTTCAGCACTTTATTTTCTAATGGTTTTATTACTGCAATCAATATTCAACTGTCTATTGAAGGAAGTTGATTATCTGGTAAAAAAGAGTAGTTCACCCCCCTCTTACTACTTTTACTTGGTATCAGAGCAAAGACTCACAAGTATTTTTCTAACAGCAAGTGAGAAATAAACATGGCACAAATTGTTGCTGGAGCTTTATTTTTTTAAAAGAAATTCCAAACTAGACCTCCTTACTTAAATGGGAAACTCTTTTCTCATAGGAAAATAATTACGAAGACTTTCATTAAGTCTTATTATGTCAAAGTTTGGAGAGTTATCAAACTTGGTGATCTTCTACTTATCTTTATAAACAAAGACAAAGATAGAAGAAATCAGAAAATGGTGAAAGATTTACTGAGAGCACTCCATCCTTAGAAGATTACATTGATGAACAAATGAAGATCATTTAGATCAAATCTAAAGCAAAGAATATTTTGTATAATGCAATCAGTGGTGAAGAATATGAGAAGATCTCCTGCTTTGAGACTGCCAAAGAAATGTGGAACAAATTAGAAGTGACATATGAAGGAACTGAAAAGGTCAAACAAACTCTTTTAAGTATATTACTCTATGACTATGAACTTTTCAAGATGAAAGATAGTGAATTAATTGAAGAAATATTTGCCAGGTTTGTGAAAATTATTGGGGGAACTCAAAGCTATAGGAAAAACCTATGTTATGGCAGATCAAATGATAAGGCTTTTTAAGGTTGTGGCTCTTGAAAGCATGAACTTAAATAAAATGACCTATAATAAAGTCATAGGAGATCTCATTACCTTTGAAAAGGCTCACCTAAATAAGAAAGACCAATAACAGGATAAAAAAAAGAGAATTATGGATAGTTGCAGGTGAGTTTGCTCTCATCATAAGGACAGTTGTTGAAAATTACAAAAGATCTAGGAATTAAAGAAGGGGAAAACCAAATTACTCAAAGGGAAAAGAATATACTGATCAAACAGGAATAAAGGTAAGTGTTATAAATGTGGTAGATATGGTCATATTTCTTATGATTATCCAGAAGCTGGAAGAGGACCTTCCAAAGAAAATCAAAAGATATTGAGCTATTGGGGTGATGAAGAACAATCAGATCTAAATTTTGTAATGAATACTCAAAACTTCAAAATTTGCTAGACCTTGCCATAGACTTATGAAGTAAAAAGAGTTTTATTAAGAGAAAAAAGAGACTGGTAACTCAAACATAAAGTTTGTGAAATCGAAAAAGAATACTGACAAGAAGAAGTAGGTGAATTAAAAATCAAAATTAACAGTTTTGAAAAATCTCTCAATCATAGTATGGTCAGGTCAAATCAGTTGACTAGCACAACTAAGTCAACTGATAAATTTGATAGTGGTGAGTACAATAATACACGTTATAGCTGTGAAGGATCTCAATGATCAACTAATTTGAGTAAGTCAACCTAAGGGAGTAATCATAGTCCTAATACCTATCATAAAAGGTACTATAACTATGATAAATCTCAAAGGTCAACTAACTCAAGCCAGTCAACTAAGGCAGCAGTCACAATCACAATACCTACTATATAACCACTGATCAATACTATACTTCTTGTTATCACTATGGGAAACCTGGTCATAAATACTATAACTGTAGAGTTCATTTTAGAAATCCTGGTAGATGGATTTGGAGACACGAAATTGAGTCAACAAATCTAATAACTAATCCTAAGGGACCCAAAAATACTTGGTTACCCATAAATAAGTGATACATTTATTTTGAACTTCATTAAAAATTTAAAGAAAAATGGTTTCTTGACAGTGGATGTCCAAATCATATGACTAAAAGAAAAAATTTGTTTGGGACAATTATTGATTTTGATGGAGGTGAGATCAGCATTAAGATAAATCTAAAGGCAAAGCAATAGGTATTGGTAATATCTCCTTTAATAACTCATGTGATATTACTAATGTATATTTGGTCAGAAACTTGAAGTATAACCTACTGAATATCAGTCAGTTGTGTGATGTTGGATTTAAGGTAAGGTTTAAAAAGGAAGAGTGCATAATTGAAAAACATGGAAGCCAGATTTTTGTTAGAAGTATTCACAGAAATGTGTGTGTTCTAGAATCCATCAAAAAATGCAGACCGACATGGATGTCTTGCCTTCATCTCTGAAGGTCCCTGGATTTGGCACAAAAACTTGGACATACAAGTATGAGGCATATTGAAAAATTAGTCAAGCATGAACTTGTGACCGGACATCCAAATCTTGATTTCAAAAAGTCTCACATTTGTGATGCCTGTAAACTTGGTGAGCAAACTAGAAACTTTTTTCCTGTTAAAGATATTGCATCCACAACTAAACCTTTGTAGCTACTCTATATGAATTTGTTTAGTCCTGCTAGAACTGCTAGCATTGGTTGTAAAAGGTATTTATTAATGATTATTCTCGATTTATATGGGTCATGTTTTTAGCTAACAAAGATGATAAGTTAAATAATTTTGAAGTTTTTATGAAAAGATTTAAAGAGACAAAGGTTACTATATTTCTTCCATTAGAAGTGACCATGAAGGGAGTTTGAGAATAAAAATTTCAAAATCTTTTGTGATACTCATGGATACACTCATAACTTCTCTACTCAAATATCCCCTTAAAAAATGGCGTGGTTGAAAAGAAAAATAGAACTCCTCAAGACATGGCTCGCACCATGATCTGTGAACACTCTCTACCGCATTATTTTAGGTAAAAGTTGTCATTACTATATGCCATATTTTAAACAGGTGTCTCATTAGGCCTATTTTGAAGAAAACAGCATATGAGCTTTAGAACAACAAGAAACCCAACATTGGATACTTTCATATATTTTGCTAAAAATATTTTGTTCATAACAATGGCAAGGATAACTTTGGTAAGTTTGATCTATGAAGGTATTTTTATGGAGTACTCTAACTCTAGTAGATCATATAGAATTTGCAATAAACATACTCTTTGCATTGAAGAATTTGTGCGTGTTGTTTTTTATGATACTAATCATTGTGTGAATAATGTTAGTTCTATCAATGATGAGATTAAACAGGTAAAAGTTAATAAACCTCCTTTCACTAAATATGAATCCACCTTCAAGTCAACTAGTACTGAAATTGACCAGCCTGCTACTACTTCAAACAATCAATTTGAACATAAAATAATTCCAAATAAATGGAGAAGTGAGCCTGATTATCCAAAGAAATTCATTATTGGCAATCCAAAAGAAGGAATGCAAACAAGGGCTTCTAGTGGAATAAATGCAAACATAGCCCTCATATTTCAACTTAAACCAAAGAAAGTCAATGAGGTTTTGGAAGATGATAGTTGGGTAAAGGCAATGAAATAAGAGCTTGACCAGTTTAACAGGAACAATATATGGACTCTTATTCCAACAGCAGAGAATATCTCTATCATTGGAACCAAATGGATGTTCAGAAATAAAATGAATGAATCAGGTAAAGTTGTGTAAAATAAAGCTTACCGAGTTGCTCAAGGCTACTCACAACAATAGGAAGTCGATTATGATGAGACTTTCTCAACTGTAGTAAGGTTAAAATCCATTAGAATTTTACTCGCTTATGCTTTGTATAAAGGGTTTAAATTATTTAAAATGGATGTGAAAAGTGCTTTTTAAATGGCTTTATTGATGGACAGGTTTTTGTGAAACAACCCCCAAGTTTTGAAAATCTATAATTTTCATATCATGTTTTTAAACTTAAAAGGTCATTAAGTTTTAAAACAAGCTTGTCGATCTTAGTATGATAGACTGATCAATTTTCTAATTAATCATAGTTTCTGGAGAGAAAAAATTGATACTACTTTATTTATCAAATGAACCTTGTCTTGAAATTTGATCATTCAAATTTATACTAATGATGTTATCTTTAGAAGTACTAATGTTGTTTTGTGCAAGAAATTCTCTGAGTTAATACAAAGCGAATTTGATATGAACATGATGGAAGAATTAATATTTTTTTAGGATTACAAATCCATCAACCAACTGAGGGAACATTCATCTCCCAAGGTAAGTAAACCAAAAATCTCATTCAAAAATTTGAAATGGAAAATGGCAAACCATCTCGTAATCCTATGAGTTCTACATGTGTTCTAGAGTCATGTGAAGATGGCAAGAATATTGAAAAGACCAAATATCGTGGTATCATTAATTTACTTTTATATCTTATAGTCAGTCGACCTAATATTCTTTTTAGTATATGTAAATGTGTCAGGTTTCAGTCAGCTCCTAAAAAACCTCATTTGACTGTTGTAAAACGTATTATCAGATATCTTATTAGCAAAGGATCCTATGGATTATGGTATCCTAAGTCTACTGAAATTGACATAAATGGTTTCTTAGATGAAGATTATGAAGGTGATAAAGTGTATCAAAAAAGTACTAGTGGTACTTTCCAATTCATGGGAAAATCCCTTGTGTAACACCCCATTCAAGTACGTGTATTGGTCTTATTTATATGGAATTAATTTTTTTATTTTATTTATACCGGAATTCACCTGTCGATGGTTCCATCGGAAGGTTATTGAATAAGCTTTCCAACGATAGTAAATAGAGCACGTTCGAAACTATAAAACGGTGGCCGGGATATTTAGGAATAGTAAATGTGCAGGAAAATTTCCTGCACAAAAACTACTGAGGCCAGCCGAATTTTTGGGTCAACTTTGAACGATCATAACTCCCTTAATATAATGAACTAGGAGAGCTGCGACCTATTAAAAGAAAGATCTTTGAGTCTTCTTTCCAATGCAATTAGTTTCATCCAAATCCAACGTCTAAGTAAGGAGTTATACTTGTTTTACTTCAGCCTATCAAAATAGATTTTTAGGGTCAACTTCAAACGACCATAACTCCTTGTACAGGACGAACTGGGTGACCTACTTTATATGAAATGAAAGCCCTTTGAATTATACTTCCAATGATACCAATTTCACTCAAATCCTATATCGTAGCAAAGAGTTATGGTTGATCTACTTTAGCTTATCAAAATAGTCCACCAAATGACAGATTTGACATTATTTAACTTTTAAAGGTATTTTGGTCATTTCCTATTATATTATGGACGGGAATATGTGTATATATACATGTATATGAGTTCAAAAACTCATTTTCATTATCAATCATTGAGAAAGAACAAACCCTAGCCAAATTTGACCTTTAAATTACTTTTGATTCAACCGTAGAAATTCTAAAGTAATTTGATAACTGCGTTTGTCATCTCGAGAGCTTCGAACGGCACCTATTATTTGTGCAAACAGGATTGCATAATCAAGAGGTGAATTCTAAGGTATGAATATTATTTTCCTTTGTTCTTTTCCATATTTATATGTGTGATAGAGGATTATATGTATTGGTTGTTATTGAAAGGTGATGGAAATAGGGTTATGAACTATTTTGCATAGTTTGGTTGTATTGAATTGTGGAAGGTGGATATGGTAATTGAGTTATGGAAGGTGGATATGGTGATATAATATTGAATTGATGATTATTTATGTCTATGGCTCAATTTGGTTTAATGGATTGGTTGGAAAGATAAATGAATCCAAACTTGATATTAGAGGATGTTGTATGAATATGCATGGCATATGAATGTAATTGGAGTATAAGAGGGCTAAAGTGACACCCTTTATGGTGTAATTAAGGCTTACTACTTAACCACTAGTTTGGTGAATTCAAATAATTGAATTGTGACGTTTGGTTGCTAATACTAGATTGCTATATATGTTTATTGTGGACAAGTAATTCAAAAAGACGGGAAGTCCATTTGGGACTAGTATTGAAGGTTGACAGTCAGGTATGTAAAGCATACTCTACACCATATCTTTGGCATGAAAGTGAACAATTGTTCTATTAAGAAAGTTTCTAAAGTTATTCAGTAACATGTGATCCATAATGGTTTTGTATAATGTCCTACGTTACCAATGAACTTGTTTCCACCCTACAAGATGTCAAGATATTCCAATACTTACTTGTCTTCCAAATCTTACATGTTTATTGCACTAATGAATGTCAGAAGGTATCCGGTTACTTTAACAAGATCCATGTGTTATTAATGACTCCAAAATGTTTCATTGATATACCAATAAGTTCCTACTCCATTGTTATAGCATTGATGACTCCAAAACACTTCATTGATGTGCCAATGAGTTCTTACTTCATTGTTATTGCATTGATGGTCTATTTATATGTCTCTTATTGATGTATCATTGTTTCAAAGTATCAAAAATATGGTGGCGACTGAAATAATAATCTCAAAGATTAATTGAACTAAGTGATGGAAGTTCTCTCTTATCGGGTGGTATCCCAGGGGAATAAGCCTATCATGGGTCGATCCCTATTTATGTGTTTATGGGTGGTATCCCAGGGGCATAAGCCTATCATGGATCGATCCCAGTTGATATGTACTGGAGGCAGCCTAATGGTCACAGTACAGTACAGTAATGATTACAAAGATGATAAGAACGAATGTAAAGTGATTGAATAAATACAATGTACAGGTTGTCACAAGTTCTAGTAAGTGTGGCCCACTCCTATTACGATTTATTCACTTGTTTCTGATTTCTATTGAGCTCCTATATCATATGTGATTATCTACAGCTTTGCATACTCAGTACATATTTCGTACTAACGTCCCCTATGGGGGACCTGCATTTCATGTTGCAGGCACAGGTACCTCAGCTCATACACTGCACAAGTAGGAGCTAGGATATCCAGCTGCTTTTGGTGAGCTTTAGTTTACTTCAGGGCTTTCCGTGTCATATCCAGACACTTTTGGTATTGTATAGAAGTTAGTTATATAGCGGGGTGTGCCCCGACCTTAGTTAAACTCTGTGTATTATCTAGAGGCTTTGTATAACTAATGTACAGTCAAGGTGGTGTTTTGTTAATATACGTGATGGCTCCAACGGCCAAGTATTGTATATACATATATATGTGTGCTCGAGCTTATACAGGTGATTATTTTCTTTTATATGCGACATGCTGTTGTCCGAATTTTGGGTTGGCATAGAGGTATGCATGGGAAGTATAAGGTTATGAGCTGGTTCTCCCGGGCCTCCTCGGTTACGGGTGTCAGTCCGCCCCAATAGGATTTGAGGCTTGACACCTTGTCTCATGGAATAGCAAGAAACAAAATTATTCTTTTCTATCTACCCCTGAATATGAATATATTTCTATTGGATTGTGTTGCACTCATATTCTTTGGATGTCTCATCAACTCAGTGATTATGATCCGTGTTTTAAACATTCAGAATATTTTGTGATAACTCTAGTGCTATCTATTTATCTAAACATCCTGTGCATTACTCTAGAGTAAAACATATTGATATTAAGCATCATTTTATTAGATATCATGTTTTAAAAGAAGATATTGAATTATCTTTTGTGAGCACTGATTTACAATTAGCTAACATTTTTAATAAGCCTTTGCTGGAAGGAAGATTTCGTTCTCTAAAAATTTCTCTTAGCATAATTGAAAAACTCTTTGGAAACAAAAAGTTATTTGATTTGATTCACATAAGTTACTTATTTTTCTTTGCCTGCGGATAGATATTTACATAAGTTTCCCTTCTTCCTTTTTGATTGATGTCAAAGGGGGGAATAGTGTATGTAATCTAACCATGCAGGGAAAGTTAAAGTCACTCATTTAGGGAGAGAGCCTAAACAGGGAATTAATCTAATTTTTGAAAGTAATCTAATTTTTGTCATACATCAAAAAGGAAGAGATTCATAATGTTAAGTTTTGTGAATGATCCTGAGCTTGATTTGATTGTAGGAATTTAGAAAAAAAATATTCAAAAGAATCTCTTTTCAAATACTCAAAAAAAAAAAAATATCTCACAAGAAGGAAAGGAAGATTGATGGAAGATCATTTTATTTGGTAACTAATGATTGCATTCATTACCAAGTAGCAAATTACAACTCCATAGTAATCCTTCCTCAATACTACTATCCAGCAAAAGAAAACTCAAAAATTACAAGAGAAAAAGTACGAAAAACCAGAAATATAGCAGCTACTAAAATTTCAACTCCAGTAATTTAGAACAAATTTCCAGTGGAGCTCTCGAACAATATTTGTAGGCTATCTCTTTAGCGAGGCATTGCCATTATTTTGTGTGATTTAACTGTTTTACCCTTCCCTGTAATTGCATTATGGTATTTCTCGTGTGGAGGGGTGATTGGCATGATTTTCGATGCATTTTGGCATCATTTATGCAATATTGTGGTTTTTGATGGCTTCGAAAGCCTTATTTTGGACTTATGTGGATATCTTTTGATCTGTATGATGGATGGAAAAATGGACTGCGCCAGCAGCTCTGTAATATCGATTTTAGGCTAGGTAGACCTTTGGTTCGGGTCCCGTGCACCCGAGCTCATTTCAACCTATTGGTCGGAAAGTTAAAAAATTTAAAATTTGGGTGTGGGGCCACATTTGATCGAAACAACCTCGGATGGAAAATATGACTTCGGCAACAGATCAAGAATAGTAAATTTATGGTGTTAGCATGTTTGGTATGATTTTACGGCTTTTAAATCTCATTTCGACCCCCGATTTTGAAAATTGTGATTTCGGATTTTGGGGGTCAACTTATTGAAAATGATATATTTTCAAAAATACGACTTCGCCAACGCATCTGGAATGTCAAATTTAGTATGGTTGCATAGTTCGTTTGCATATATCGGACTCCGAACGAATCTCGGGCATCCCGTCAAAGTTCATTTGGACTTGGAAAAAAAACTGTTGCACTGGTGCAGATTTTTCTGCTATTTATACCAGTTTTTTTTACCCTTTTTGGGCCTATTTTGCTCATTTTTCATCTTGTCTCTTGAGAGTTAAACCCAAAAATAATATGAGAGCTTAAAAGTGAAGTTTGTGAGAGCTTGAGAAGCTAGATTAAAACATTTTTCTTGATTTTATTATGGATTAAAGATAAAAATTTACCCTTTTCTTAGTAATTTCTTAATTAATTTCTCAAAACCCCAAAAAATTTAGAGCTTGATTTTAAACTCCATTTTCACTCATTTTCACTTGAATAATATTTTTATCTTATAATTATTAGTTTTTCATCCATTTAACCATCAAAACAACTTTGATTCTTGTTTTTAATCCGAATTTCAAAGATTTTACCCGGTAAAGCTCAAAAATAATTTTTCTTTGATTTAAACCTCATTTTTTACTCGATTTAACTTGAATTTTCAACTGTAGGTTTCTAAAAATATGGGAAACATGTTTTTGAAGTAAAATTTTAATTTTTCCCTTCTTTTGGATTTTAGGGGTCCGTTTTGACCCCAAATCAAAAGTAGTCAATATGGGTGTCGTTGGTTTTTTTTTTTACGCGTAGATTTCATATTTGATGCTTTTAGTAAAGTTCGAGATTGTTCGTGAAAGATAAGGTCACGAGTTCAAGTGTAGCAGATCGGTTTCAGCTTTCGAGGTAGGTTATCGCTTAACTCTTTCAGACTGGGTTGGGTAGCAAATGATGGTACAAAATGCATGCTAAGGGTGGGAACTAATCATGAAAAATAATCATTTATGTGATATGATGTAATTGTCGAAATTGAGATATTATGTGATATGTGTGACCGTGTGAGGTCCTATGTGATATTGATAGCCTTGAATACATATGAATAATTGTATTATGTTGTTAGAATGCTTAATGTGGTACCATTGGTGTATTGTGATTATATTCATACTTTATTGGCAAATGAGACATGTGAAAATTCATGTATGATACGAAAATAATGAGTGGATATTGGCTCATGTGGTTGTGGAAAAGTATCATTGTGGTTGGTTGTGAAAATATATCATGTGATTGTTTGTGGAAATACTCATTGTGATTGGTTGTGAGCATTACATCTTCATATCATACTCATTCACGAAATATTGTACCACCGTGGCAACATCTGAGAAACACTGGCAATACCTTTTTAAAAGATATTGTAACACCTTATGAAACCCTTTTTGAGGGATGTGTCAGAAAGGAGATATGATATATGTGGATTGTATACGAGTTGACAAATCCCCCATGGGTTCTACGTCGGGAAACTTTAGCTCCATAGATGTATATGGGGATTGTGCGACGATCCCGGAGGTTGTGCGACGACCTCGTGCATCATCATCATCATCATATACATTGCACTTACTTTATTGTGTTATGTTGTATTGTATTGACATATTGACTGGTCATCTATGTATTTGTCTTACCTTCCTTTACTTGTATTTGATGATCTTGTATCTATATGTTCTCTCTTGTTTTATTTATATGTGACATAATGTATACTTGCATTCTATATCTTGGTGTGTTGTTCTAATTTATGTGATAAACATTAGAACTGTTAGTGCAAGCGGGATGGGCTACCGTTGTGGGATATTTTCTGATTGCAGGTGACGTGCCCTTATTGTATATTTTGTATGCTTTATTTACTACTTTGTTTAGTCGGCCTATGATACCTACTAAGTACAAGTGGACCGTACTCATGTTTACTGCGCCCTTTCGGTGCAGGTCCTAGCTCGAGTGCGCCTCAGCTTGATTGACTCGGGCGATTGTTAGAGCTTCCAAGGTAGCAGTTGGACATTTATGCATCCAAAGTTCACCTCTATCTTTCTATAGTAGTTATGTCCTTATTAATATTCAGAGACAATTATTATTCCTTTGTGGTTACTTTTCCGATATATTTGACTCTTGGATTGTATTAGTAGTTCTTACACTATTGACACCTGGTTTTGGGCATGTTTGGTATTTCGGGTAAGTGCTTTTCGTGTTGTTATGATTACTTATATGATTCGGCTTCATTCTAGAAGTCTTACCTTAGGGTATTTCTGTTTTTTCCTCTTTTCGCATCAGTTTGGGTGATAGGCTTATTTGTCAAGGTATGCCGCGACAAGTGCCATCATGACCCTCGTTTTTGGGTCGTGACATCACTAAGAATGGTAGCAATCACTTTTTAGAGACTTGAAGTAAAAATCTTTGCAATTATCTTGTATAGTATAGTACAACAAGCAAATGGTTGAAATTCCTTAACAGTAGTGGGGCTAACTGTTTTAGGAACCAGAGCAATCAAGGTGCAGTTTACTGGTCTATACATCTTACCAATATTGAAGAACTCTTTGACATCTGCAATTAAGTCATGTTTAATGGTATACCAGGTCTTCTTATAGAAGTGAGCATTGTAGCCATCTATGTCAGGAGCTTTATCATCTTTGATACTTTTTAATGCCTCTATTATCTCCTCACTTGTTACATCTCTACTCAATTCTAGCCCTTGAGCATAGCTTAGAATCTTCCCCTTTTTCATAGTAATTAAGTTGACTACTGGGAGAGTTTGAGAGGAAGTACCCATCAGATTTTTGTAAAACTCTACAATCTCCTTTTGTATATCTTCAGTAGCAGAGAGTTTGTGGCCAGTCAAAGAGGTAAGCTCAAGGATTTATTTTTTGTAGGTTCTTTCTTTGATCATAGCTGAGAAATAATTATTATTATTAGCATCCCCAAGTCGAATCCATTGAGCCCTTGCTTTTTGTCTGAGAATATTTTCTTCAATGCCTGACCATTTTTCTAAGTTCTGCTTACACATCTTCTCTTTAGCCAGTAACTCATCTATACAATTTGTAGCAATTTGGTCTTGAGTAGACTGTAGTTCCAATATGATTAGTTCAAGCTTCTGAGCTATATTCTTAAACTCTACAGAGTTAAGATTCTTCAGATGAGGTCTTAGATCTTTAAGTTTCTTCCAGATTCTAGCCATACTTCCTCCTTGAACTTGAGTGTTCCAACTTGTAATTACTATGTTTTGGAAGGATGGATGTTCAGCCCAAACATTAAAATATGTAAAAGGAGATTTGATGCTTTGATGAATGCTATGGATAGTTAAAATCATAGGGGCATGGTCAAAAACTTGAGGAAGTTCATATTGTGTCATAACATGTCCCCATTTCATTATCCATTCGTTATTGTCAAACATCCGATCAATTCAACTACATATTCTATTAGTTCCCTACTGCTTATTGGACCAAGTATAATACGCACCTTTCCAAGGTATTTTACACAAGTGCAGGTTCTGAATACAATCCACCAGATCTTTGGTTTCTACTGCTGTAACAAGAGCTCCCTAAATTCTATCTGAAGGCCATATAACAGCATTAAAATCTCAACCAAAGATCCAGGGTTGATTAATCCCCTGTCCTACTTCCTTCGACTTTTTCCATAATCTTTTCCTAGTCTCCAAGGAATTAAAACCATACACCACAGCCAACAAGCATATGAACCCTCCAGCAGCATCATTAACTTGACAGTGAACCATTTTAGCATTAGACTGGAGATAGTGGACTGTGTATATAGTAGTATCCCAATAGATCCATATCCTGCCATTTGTAGCATGCTGATAGTTGTTAATAGAGCTCCACCCGAGACAAATATTTCTAGTAGCCTTAGCTATATTATGTTGCTTAACTCTTGTTTCTACTAGACCAATTAACTTTATTTGTTTACCTCTAATGAGCTTTTTGAGCTCTTTTTGCTTATAGCTCTTATTCACTCCTCTTATGTTCCAAATAAGGCAACTTATTATAAAGATTTTGAGGGACCCCTTTATCAAGAGGTTTCAATATTCTACTATTCTCAATCTGCTTTTTCTTGATACTTATCTTTGCAGGCACTGATCTTACTGGGGGAAATCACTCAGGTTATATGCATATGTAGGTTTAGATATATCTCTGATCGGAGGCAAGGGAGAATTGGATCTCTGTCTGTTAGGACTATGCTGGGGTTGAATAGAAGAATTTTGAGGCGCATGATGTCTAGTACCACTGGATTCTCCCACTTCAAGCACCTTTGTCACTTCTACTTCTTTACCCGTTGTGTTATCCACCACTGTAGGGGCTTGTGCTATTGTTATCTTCCTTTTACATGGACATTCTTGCTCCATCTTTTTGTAAGGCTCCTTTGGTTTACCTTGCTCCTTAGGGTTGGGTAGACAACTATGACCAACTACTTTGCAATAAGAGCAAAACGTAGGCTTCCAGTCGTAAATAACTGATTGTTTAAACTTTCTCCCATTAGGCTCCATTACTAGCACTTCATTAGGCAAGTCCTTTGTAACATTTACCTCAATTAGCATTTGAGCAACGGATATTCTAGTCTGCTTAGTTGTACACCCATCCACATAGACAGAAATGTCAATGACACTGGCTATTCTACTTAGTGAATCTCTTACCTAGTAGAACATCGGAAGCTTGGGAAATTTAACCCGCAGAGGTATCTCTGTAGGATATTCTGTGTTGAAATCAAAGTCCATCGGCCAAGGCTTCAGAATAATGGGGGGTCTGTTATTAACAGTATAAGGTCCTGAATAGAGCACCTCTTCCATATCTTCAATAGATGCAAATCGAACGACATAATATCCCTCCTCGTGATGATACTGCTCTGCGGCAACTACATGGTCCAGTATTGTCTAATATATCTACTCAGTGCATTATAACCTGGGGTATCCCCTACAAAATATGCTATTAGAGCACAATTCCATTTAGCTGCTTCTTTATCAACTTTCTATTTCTCAAGTGGCACCACTGCTTGTTCCTCAATTAGTTGGGGGGGGGGGGGTGTATGATAGCGAAAGTCCATTTGCAGCAGCCCTATTTTTTGTAAATAAGCTCACCCATGGAGCAACCGGTGTTTCAATTTATTCTTCTTGGATTTACGCAGGGGCGGGATTTGGGATTTCTGCTTCAGTGATTATTCCTGGATTCGATCTAGACCCTTACTCCACTTGCACAATATTGGTCAAATTAGGATTAGATTGATTAGTACCTGACACTCCTTGACTATGGGGGAGGGGGTTAAAATCAGGCACTTTGAGATTCCCCTCTGTCCTAGCTCATCTTCCTCTGTCTATATCACTTCTCTGTCGGTTGTTCAATCGGGTGTGACCAAAGGTGTTATGTTGCGAGCTCCATGTGACTCTCTAACATTTGTTATCAAATTAATTCTAGGTCTTCCTTATCCTCTACCTCTTCCACGGTCGCGACCTTATGTTCTATCCATGGCAGCCACCACCAGCGTACGTTAGACTAACGTGCGCCGAGAGCCATCTAATTTTGACTAACATTAGACTAATGCAGAAGATCATTGTAGTTACTAAGGTGCATAAATCATGGGATTTATGCATCAGAAAACAAAAGAATTTGTTGTCCAAAAATATCAAGACGTATTCCACGAAAAGAGAAAGATTTGTTGCTCTAAATAGATTGAAGAAAAACTCGAAAAAAGATATTGTTAAGTATCAAGAGACACAACATTCTAGGAAAGAAGAAAGTTCTGTTGCATTAAATGAATTGCTTAAATCAAGGGATTGTCACATCTCTCTCTTCTAGGTATATATTGTACTTATTTAGATTTTCCTAGTCTTTACTTGTTCTTCATTTTCTTAAGAAGAAAATCATTTGGTTGCCTTCTAACTTCCAACGGCTAGTAGTAGTTCAATCATTACTATATAAGCATTGAAAGTCAAAAGAAGAAATATACATTTGTCTCAACCTTATCTAGTTTTTTGCTCTACTTTACTCAAACATTGTATTCTCTTAAAAGTTTATTGTGTACTCAAAAAGAGAGAAAGAAACACATAGTTGGTGGGGCATTGGATCAAAGTGAGAAAGAAAGAAAGAGAGTGTGAGTTTAAGTTAAAAAGCTTGATTTAATCTTGTACTTTGATTTTATTGAATCTCTTGCAATCCAAGGGGACTGGAGTAAAACCTATTAGAGATCTCAATTAATATAAAATATCTGGTGTTATTTACCTTTAGGACTTTATTTTTTGAAGTTTTTATTACTTCAATCAATAGTCGGTTGTCTATTGAAGGAAGACGATTGTTTGGTCGAAAAAAGAGTAATTCTCCCCCTCTCTTACTACTTTCGATATTGGGGGTTCGAACTCGAGGAATAGAGAAATTTTTAGTTAAGACATTTGGAGCTTTCACTGCCTTCTGCTGGAATTGTTAAAGAGGTTTTTTTTTTTTTAATGATTCATGATTGTCTAGCGATGTATATCTTTGGAGTATAGAATACATTTTCTTTCTTCATATTTTAGTGGTATACAGTAGTAAGAGATACATTATATCACAATGCATGTTGTATACTATTGATATATGAGTATACCTCTCTTCCAATGTGATGCCACCACGATTAAAGCCTATTTATTCTTTTGTGATGGAATTCAATATGTTCTTAATCCATATCTATCATAATTTTTAGGTTAGCGAATGCATTTTTTCTATTATTTAAGTTTGGTGCATAAGAAGATTGTCCTCAAAATTATACATCAATAATTATGCCTCAAATTCTGAAAGTCCTTATGCATTGCTTTGTAATTTGATTAGTTTTCATTATTTATACCAATAACTTTTTACCCTATATTAAATATTAAATATTAAAAGAGCCATCAAATATATGCTAAAAGGAAAATATAAGAAGAATTAGTATTGGTAGTTTTTTTTTCTTGTATACGTGAAAAAGGAATACTAAAATAGATTATAAGAAAAAAGTTTTAAAATATTTTTAGAGAAGGACCGAATGACCCAAGTTGGTAAAGACTGAAAATGGTCGAATGATCCAATGAGTGACATTAGTTAGTTAGGCCGCCATGACATAAAATGTCTATAGGCCCAAACTTGGGTCATTAGTTTTAAAATAGGTCAGGCTATGTCATTTTTCCAAAAAGAATCCTAATTTTATTTCTAAAAAATTCACAAAGTGGCAACTTAAGTATTACTTGTTAGTTATTATACAAAATCTCAACTCTCAAAACATATTACAAAAAACCTACTTTTTCAATTACTCTCTCTAAAAGTATATATACATAACTTTTCTAATTTTGTACTGTTTGTTCTCCTTGAAAGAAGCCTAAAATCAAGGAGTCATTATGTAAAGGTTACCATTTTTTAATTCATTATTATGTTTGATTCAAACTCTTACTCAATTGCATTCAATTCTAACAATAACAAAAACGCCATTTTCAACATTCTGTAATTTTTAAGATCTGAGCTTAGCTAATTTTTTTTCGACTTTACCAAAAAATCATAGATTTTGATTGAATAATTTCTTGCATGTTATTCATTTAATAGAATAAGTTCAAACTCTTGTCTTTTTCCAACTTTGAGTAAGATTTTTTTTTTACTTTACCAAAAATTAAAATTCTATAGAATAAGTTCTTGCATGTACTCCATTCACTCATTATTACTTAGTAAATGGGTGATACTCCATCTTTTAGTTTAGGATTAACTTAGTTAAACCATTGTGAACCAACAAATCATGTTATTGGATTCGTTCCCGGAGAACTTAGTTACGAGGCTCCTAATTTTGTTGAAAACAGATCGAAATATCGTAACGACCCTATTAAGATGAAGAAGCTCAGAAAAGCTACTGATCGAAGTTCAAAAAATCAAATTCAACGGATATTATTTGATTTTTTAATTTTTTGATTTTTCATCAATGTGAGTTTTTTTATTTTTTATTTTTGAACATGATTGTTAATTTTGCAGTATTATGTGGGTTTTTCATACTTTTGAGGGTGCATTAGTAGTTACAAGTGGATATACATATCAATACTTATGTATATGATAGACATATACATAAGTGTTGCTACGTCTTTGAAATATAATGATATGATTGTTTATTGTACTTGGATATAATATTTTTTTCATCAATGTGAGGTTTTTTGATTTTTTTATTTTTGGATATGGTTGTTAGTTTTGCATTATTATGATGGGTCTTTTATGAATTTGATGGTGCATTAGTAGTTGCTAGTGTATATACATATCAGTACGTATGTATATGGTAGACATATACATAACTGATGGTACGTATTTGAAATATAATGATATGTATAGTTCATATACGTCACAGACTTGTGTATTGTGTTTTTGTATTTTCTGTAGGAATTGTTTGGCTTAGTTATAGCAATATACATATCAGAAGTTATGTATATTTGTTACTGTTATGTATATTCAATATGGACGTGACAGAAAGGTCTATGGGATTAAGTTGTTTTGGAGTATGCTTTTACTGATTTTCTTGGTGCAATATGCATATCAGTTTTTTTCAGTAATGTGAGATTTTTATTTTATTTTTTTTGAATATGATTGTTAGTGTGGGCAGTGTTATGTATGTTTTTTCATTGATATGACTGTGCTTTAGTAGTGGTTAGTCAACATAACATTAAATGTGTATGTATATTGTTTACTTGCAGGGACTGTGGAGTGTTTGTCCTGGGTATGCAGAATACCCAAGTGGAGAAATTGTTGTGCCTTCAGTTAATTTTGAAGCAGAATATCATCGTATGAGATACGCGTCACTCCTTTGAAATTACGATTTACAAAAAGTGAAGAAATATTATGTTAGTGACAATAATGACCCTGTAAGACCAAGGACAAAATATGTCTCCATACTTGATGAAATAGGAATAGTTAGTATTGAATAGTCTTAAAGATACTTATGGTGAAGATTCTTTTTTTCTTTTTGTGGATTTGTTAGGATTCTGAATTATTAAACTAATTTAGGTATTTTGGATATACAAAGTTATCGGAACATATTAACGTATGTTTTTAAATTATTAGTTAAACTGTGTTTCTGTATGATATTGTGTGTTATGCCTATTACTTTTTGTTATGACGTACGTATATGTGTTGCAAAAGTTTGTATATGTTAATCTTATAGAAATGCTAACAATATATACAAAAATGTTTATGTAATTTTTTATATATAATTGATTTATGGTTATTCTATTTTCATGCTATTAATCTAATTCAACCTATTAGATTAGCTTATACATTTTCATATTTTATCTTTTCAATGATATGAAAGCATGAATTCAGTCTGCATTAGCAGTTTACAATTGCAATATGACACTCATTTTCAGCTACCTGCTATACAAGTCAATTTCCATCTAGTGTCCTAAAAGTTTCCATCACAAAAACATAAAATCAAACCACCATATTTATGTTTCAAAATAATCACAATAGCAAATCCAACTTCTTGAACAACCTAAATCAATATGTTTAGGTACATTGCAACATACATATAGCAAAAGCAAAGACAAGAAATCTATATATTTTATGTATATATTTATACATTGAAGCTAAAAAATATCATATACATACTTTTTCATTATCATAATTATTGAATGATTATCAATACATAAGTATATTCATTCATGAATGACAAATTCATATAACAATACACCTAAACAATCATAATTTCAACGTATTTCTTGTCATATACATAGAATTATAGTGTATATGTCGTCATATACATAGAATTATTATGTATAAGTAGTCATTCATATATATATATATATATATATACATGCACACATACACATATAAACACCAGTTACACCAGTTAAATACACAACATATTACTTTCAAACATAATATAATTAATTACATAACAAAATTTTCATATACGTAACTAATCTTTATATTTTCATATAATAATCAATAAAGTATTAGTTAGTCACTTTTTTTCAAATACATATTTACTTATAAATTATTGTGATTAGCATAGTTGTACAGTTACATAATTTTGATACTCCATAAACATGTAATAACATAAAAAGCAAGTGTTAATCACTAAAATATACATAACAATACACATAATTATATGTCATCAAGATAATTAAATTTGTAAATGAAACAACCAACTTAAATTGTTCAAAAAATATTACATAAAAGTAGAAAATGATAAACGAGTGATTAATTATCATAAATAGAGAAAATTATAAGAACAGCCTCGGTTAATCCTGTCTTTCTTTGATAAGAATCGATACGATCTTTATAAAGCTCCTCCTCCGAATGAAATTCAATGGGATCCAGAGAGACCATGTCTTCATCCATAGGATCCCAAGTACCCGGATCGATCAAAAGTTCATCATTTCTCCTTCGAAAAAAGTTACAGGAATGCCTATGGTGACCCTCATGTCCGCATCGTCCATAATAATTTGTGCTTGATGACAACGTTTCGGTTGATTTTTTTTCTCTCCCTTTCTTAGGTCTTTCTAGTTGTCTTTTACATATCGGTGGCAATACTTCTTCCTCTTTTACACTTTTAGAAATATTCCAATCCTTCTTATCTGGCATTGAAATAATTGAAAGTTCATGAGTCTTCACCAAAGTGCTTGGCTTGTAGTAATCTGAGCAGTATGACCTAAATTCTTTTACATGTTTACACTTCAAGACGACAATAGCGTTTACCCTTCAAGACGACAATAGCGTGAGGACAAGGTATCTGATTTATTTGAAACCTCCAATAATTGCACGATTCACTTTCAAAAAAAAAAAAATTAAAAAAAAATCTACAAGAACATACAAAATTTTAACCCTGAAAAAATAAAAATAAAAAAACATGATAATATATTCAGGTGGTTGGCAATATGTGTATAGCTTGAACTAAACTAAATAAAATTCTATAGAAACATACAAAAAAATCATAAAAAAATTTATGAGATGTATGTTGACTATACATATCAATATAGAACATATACATAAATTACTTATGTATATTACATTCTGATATGTATATGAACTAAACATATCAGTTTATTTCATACACATAACATTATTTATATATATGTTTATCATATACATATATAATATTATGTATATGAACTGTCAACTACTACTAAACCATCACATTCCTGCAAAAAAATCACAAAATTGCTACACAAGCTAACAGTCATATTCAAAAATCAAAAATCAAATAATCTTACAATACTAATAATATCTAGGTGGTTGACTATAGGAATATAGCTTGAACCTAAACCAAATAAAATCTCACAGAAACATACTAAAATACCATAAAAACTTTATGAGATATACACATACAGTTATTACATATACATAAATTACTTAACACAGTAAATCACAATATTATGTCTGACATTATTCTAACACAAAGAAACAGACAATCTTATGTGTTCAACGCTGCAACAATCTTCGTAAAACAACTTTAACATCAAGATAAAATTCATGCAACATTATACTATAGTTATAGTTGAACGATGAACAACCAAAAATAAGTAAAAATACGTCGTAACATAACTAAAAGAATACCTCTTTTTGTTTGAACATTTTGCTCAGCAATTAAAATCACGTGACACAACATATTAATACATCACTGAAACAAGTGTCGATGTATCCTTATACATCTGTTTCACCTTCACGTCAATATTATTGCTATCACAGATTAAATATTCAACTTCAAACTCTGGCACATATAATGAATATATATTCTGTTTCGATTTTTCATTCACCAGAGTGCCTCAAAAGAATTGCAATATTCATCTTGGTTAATACAAATAAAATCAATTTTTTTCAAGAGATCAAAAATCAGTGATTAGATTGTTTGTGATTTCTGTTTTCTTGGTTGATTTTCTTTTTATGTATTGTTGTTTTTTAAATTTGAATTAGTATAGTTGTTACACAAATTAAGGGATGCAGTAATTCATTATTAATGTTGCATCATTAATTGCGTCCTAAATATAAAAAAATCTTTCCTATTAAAACGTTGGCAGCAGTTTTTCATATACATAGCGTCTTATGTATATAACGATTGAGCTATGTATATTAATCGGGAGAGAGAACAAATTAATTAAGAAGATGGGAGAAAAAAATAAATATATTTAATAGGATTGAGATTTATGTTATTTATACATTTTATTTTGCTCTGACTCTCTGTACTTTGCATATGTGTTCATTTTTTTTTTTTTTTTGGTATGTTTACACTTTACCTTAATTAACTTAGCAAATTTACTTGAAAACAAAATCATGGGTATTAAATACTTTTATACGTATGAGTTGCGTTCTTTTTTTTTTTTTTTTTAACAAAAAGAAAAGGTCACGTAGGCTATTTTGATTATTCAAGTAAATAAAAGGAAACCAAAGTTCTTCCAAGTTGAAGTAGGAAAGGTTTTACTATATTAGTAAATGAATTTTTTATTTATGTATTTAACAGATACATTTTATATCTATACTTATAATATATTAAAAGAGTGAAGACCATCAGAAGAGTGATTTAAACTTTTTGCCCTTCAGTAAAAGACTCTTATTTAGATAAAACTGTCTTTTTACTATTTTTTTAAATTTATTATTTAATTATTTTTTATTATATTAACTATACTTTCTAAAATATATGGAACTCCTAAAATATATGGTAGAAAAATTAATTAATATTTTTCTTTCTACTAGACTTTCTAAAATATATGAGACTCCTAAAATCTATGGCAGGAGAATTAATTAATATTTTCTTTTCTACTATTCAATTAGAAAAATACTCCTAAAATAGGACTCTATTAAGGAAATACTTTTATAAATATTGAGATGCACGTTAAACTAGAGAACAAACCGATTTTCCTATTGGGAGAATATGATTGATGCTCATCTAACTTGATTCGATTGCATATCTAGATTGGTGGATGCTTGATTTCCTAACCCTCAACTTCTTCACTGTTTTTATCAGCATAATAGAATTCAATATGTGTGTGTGTATATATATATATATATATATATATATATATATATATATATATATATATATATCTTCTTTGTTTTCATTTAAAATCATTTTTTAGGGTTAAAAATTTCGCTCAAATAAGAATTAGTTCGATCAAAATCGAAGCTTTATGATCACTATAATATTTTTTTTTATTGTTTACAGGTCGCAGATGAATGTCGGTTGACTTTGAAGAATTTCTTGTGTAAAGGTTAGATTTAGTTGTATTGTTTTGATATCTTTATTATTTGATTGTTTTATTTTAATTTACATATGCTAGATGAATTTGGGTCGGCTTTGAGCAATCTTTTTTATGTAAAGGTTAGGTTTAGTTATATTATTTTGATATCTCTATTATCGTATTATTTTGTTATTGTTTACCAGTGGTAGATAAGTGTCAGACGACTTTGAGAAAATTTTTGTGTGTAAAGATTAGATTTAATTGTATTATTTAATTTTTGTGTGTAAAGATTAGATTTAATTATATTATTTTAATGTCTCTATCATTGTATTATTTTGTTGGAATTTACAGATGGTAGATGAATGTCGATCGACTTTTAAATATATTTTGGTAAAGATTAGATTTAATAAATAAATTCTCCATCCCTACATACTCAAAAGATATTAAATTTAATTATTATATTCATCTTTATTATTTAAACAAATATCTTATTTAGTGTAATGTTTGAGCTCATTAAAGTGAGGTACACGCGCAAGGTGTGTACACCTAAACTAGGTTATTTAATATGTGTGTGTGTTTCTCTCTCTCTCTCTCTCTCTATATATATATATATAAAATTATAATTATAATTATAATTATAATTAT
>NW_025894259.1:2252573-2254078 GCF_002878395.1 Capsicum annuum
TATATATATATATATAAAATTATAATTATAATTATAATTATAATTATAATTATAAATTAGATGTGAATGTCTTCAGTAATTCATTGCTAAATTGCTCGTATCTAACACTTTATATTTTTATAATACGTTGCTAAATAGGATTAGAGACTCAAAGTACTATATTAAAAGTGTGAAGGTACTTAAAAATATTGTTTGAACTTTTTGCCTATCATTAAAATTTTTTGTAATAAATAAAAGTGTCTTTTTACTTTTTTTTTTCAATAAATAAATAAATAATTTAAAATTCAAAATATTTAGGAAGAAGCCTAAATAATAGGAAACTAGTTAGATGTCTATTTTAAATAGTAAGAAGATAATTAATTTTTCTTTTAAGTGAAGTATTTCTTTAGGTCTAAATTTTATGGACAAATAATTGAAACTATGTAACCAGCGTTGTAAGGAAAAAAGACAACAAAGTCATGTTAGGATTTCCTTTAAGTTAAAATTAGTATAGATACCTGCGCGATGCGTGAAATGTTTTTTTTTTTTAAATATTTATTAAAAAACATTAACTTATCTACTCTGGAATTATAAAATTAATTGATTTTTACTATATCACATTAACATATTTCAAAAGACAATGAAATATTAAACAATTGTGAATATGAAATTACAACTGATACATGATAATTAATCACAATTATAATTATTTTAGATGTTTTGATATAGAAAAAATAATATTAGTATTTATTTCAATCATATTCTATTGAATAATTTCTAAAAATATTAAATACTTATTAATTTTACTATTGGATTTTTACCTTTATATTTGTAATAAATTAAGACATATAATGATATTTCTTTCCTTTCATTTTAAATTTATGTCTTTTGGTCTCTCAGTTGAACTTCAACTACTAACTACACATTTTATAAAATATACAAACTTATATTTCAATTCCATTTCAAATACAAAAAATTACTTAATTAGGTCAGTTACTTAAATATCACAACTCTTAATTCAAAATTAAGCACAAATAATTTATTATTTTCTTTTAAATTTTCATACTTATTGCTCATAATTTTTCATTGTTTGATTTCATCATTAATATCTTTAAGTATTTTATTTATATTTATTATTATATCTTCTAAATTAAGTCAATTAAAAGCTCTCATGCCACTTTCAAAATTTTCCACCCATGAATGCCACACTCATCCCTTACCTTTGCCCACCACATCCCCACCCAATTTTATTTTTTTTAACTTTTAAATTTTTTATTAAAAAGGTTTATTACACCATCTCTAACCTTGTCCTTCCCTAGCAAAAACAAAAAATAGAAATTAAATTTTATGTTTCTTTTTTCAACGAACTTTTTTACTTTATCTTAACCCTCAACATCCGTCTCGACCCCCTATCGAACACCTCTTCCCCCCACCCTCGACCCCCACCCCTAAAAAAGATTATTTGTTTTTTTTAATAATTTTCTTCCTACCTCCCACCAGACCCTAGCCTAACCCCAACCTCCTCC
>NW_025894259.1:2254178-2312636 GCF_002878395.1 Capsicum annuum
CTCCTATCCGTTTTATTATTTCTTAATAACACTTCGAGCATTCTAAATCATATTATTTTAAAAGAAAAGGTTAGACTATTCATTTTATATTCATGAGATATTTGTATACATTATATACAAAAACTTAAAATTTCTTAGTTACATTTATAACAAAAAATAAATGTAATGCTAATTGTAAACAACAATAACAACGTAATAATAGCAACAACAAAAATTTTAAACTTTTAAAATATATTTTCATGATATGTTTCAAATACATGATGTATTTTATTACTTTTTCGATTCAGTAAATTTCAACAGATTCCACATCACAAATCTTATTAGGCAATTTCAATTGCAATATTCCATTGAACATTTTACTTTCACGAATCTTTTAGAATTAATGTCGTACCTCCATTTAAGATCTTTAAAGTCTATAATTTGATCAATTCCACATGTTGCTATCCTTAATAAAATGATAAAATTCATATAATTTCTTACAGTGACAAATTTTAATGTAGTTGCTTAATATTGTCGCACCCCTTTTTCCCCCCAAAAAGATTGATTTTAAGATTTGAAAGGATTTTTTTTATTAAGTGACAAAAGATAAGATTTATTTTGATTTTTTTTTTGAATTCAGAGTCTCCACTTGGCATAAATCGAGTGTGCCAAGTCACCTTTGAAAATTATTTTTCAAGATGGTTTGACTCTTTAAAACTGATCCGCGAACAGAGATTTTGGTTAAGGAATTCTGTTGACCGAGGGGAGGTGTTAGGCATCCCTTGATCCCGTGGTTCGACCACGATCGCTTCGTAGAGTATATCGGCTAGTATGATCCTATGAAGTGAATAAACTACATAAAACACACAATACAAACAAAGCAAACAAATCAAATCGAAGTCGGAAAAAATAGTGTCCAGTTCAATTATTACAGTCCGAAATAAAAAATACTTAAATAAACCTACACTGACCTATACTAACCCTGAACTATGAATAAATACAATGAGTCTTGGGGCATTCCCAGGACAAATGAATACAATTGATCCAAATGCGGTAAACAAAACCATTCAACAAATATTCCAAACATTCCCCAATCCACAAGTTCTAAATTGCCTACCCAAGCTTACTGTTTGCCTACCTAGCTTGACCTATCATGGCATTATCACATTCAACGACATCAACGAATAAAAACCACTAACACTTGTTTTTTTTTTAATCAATTTTCAATTTTTCGCCCCAAATTCCTGATTTTAATTCTCAAATAAAATATCATTTCATCACACAATCCATAACCAAACAACGAATCTAAACCAACAACTATTCATCGCCAACGATGATCAACCAACACACAATCTTTCATTCAATGCATAGAATATCACAAATAATGAAATAAAAATCACAACTAAAGAAATAAAAAGGGAATAAGTGTAGTATTGAACCTCAATTTAAAGCTTTCGAGATTTAGTATTACTTGGCTGAAAAGACAAAATCCGTATTCGAGAACCTCAAGTCCAACTTCAGTAAACGAATCCACCAACTCAAATCCCTAAGCCGTCTAGTCGAACTCGAACAACTGATTAAATAGCAAATAAGACTGGATGAATCTCGAAATTAAAGGAACTGACTGGAATAGGGACCCTGTCGATAGTGGTTGCGATATTTTGGTGAAACCTTACTGGAATTGACGCAAAAACCATTCGGCTGTGGGCATTGTTGTCGCTATCAGATTCGACAACAACTCCGACCACTGAAACAGTGAAAACAACGGTGCCAGAAGGTGTATTTGATCGCCGATTTTGGGGTTTTTGAGGTGTTGATCGTCGATTTTGGTTGTTTCAGTTGTTGCCGGAGCTCCGGCGAGCTCTAGTCGTCGGAATAGACCTCTCTTTGACCTCTCCCTCTAATTTTCTCTCTTTTCCTCCTCTCTTCTCTCTGATTTTTCCCGCCCTTTTCACTACTGGTTTTTAGTCCAAAACCCTACAATTTTCGT
Organism: Capsicum annuum; assembly: GCF_002878395.1. Lineage (NCBI taxonomy): Eukaryota > Viridiplantae > Streptophyta > Magnoliopsida > Solanales > Solanaceae > Capsicum > Capsicum annuum. Next base: position 2,256,148 of record NW_025894259.1, read on the forward strand.
GTCTCTATCACTGTGTGTGGTGTCATTGTGTGTGTGTGTATGGAGTTTTTAGAGAGGCGTATGTGTGTAATGTGTGAATCTCTGTGTGTATTGTGAAGGGAATTCAATGAATGAGGAGAATGAAATTTGTGTGTATATGTTGCGCGTTATTCTGTCAAAGCGGAATCAAAACGTGAAGGGAACGGAGAGAGTGGGTTGTGGGGTGGGTAGGGTAGTGATTGTTAATTTTGTTAGGGTGAGGTGTTTATGTTTAAATGGAGAAGTTGTTAATTTGTTAAAAATTTTGTTATTTTTATCTTTTTGTAGAGGGATAATCACATGGGTAAGGTACATTGTAAGATTGGGTAAATGTGTAAATTCGATTTTTTAGAGGGACAAAATTATATGTCTACAAACATAATGAAATCAACATATTTTCACATTTTTTCTTACTTTCCTATATAATGTAATACAACTTTAGTTACTGATAACAACAAAGTGAACCATATAAAAGGGTTATTCATTTGTTGCTGTCACATATAAATATGATTCTCTCAGTGTACTTCATGTCAAGCCGTTTTTATCATCTGCAAGTAAATTAATTAATACAGTGACAATTAAAAAAAAATTATTTAATTCCATTAAACTAATCAATATATATTTAAACCAAAACTACACATAAATGAAATCGTAGACATAAAGAAAGCAAATAAATTAAACTATAAAATAAAAATTTTAAAGAAACAAAAAAAAAAAAAGGAGAAGAAGAGATTTGTTAATAGCAAAGAAAGAGAGAAAGAAGAAAATAAATCTCAAAAAAATGAAATACATCTCATTAATATTTTTCGGTTGATATATTAATTTGGATAAGACGAAATTATATTTCAAAATTTTAAATAAGAGTCCCACAAACTAATAGTACTGAAAAAATTGCATCGTGGAAATTCATAATAATATCACCTATGATCTTCAACATTATAAGCTAAAAGTTGCATTTTTTCAATTGACGCCTAACTACAATCTTTTTTCTGTTTTACTTTCAGCATTAACTAATTATTTTAAATTATTTCTAAAATCTATTAAAGACCATACATTAATTAATATGCGTATTATAGGAAAATATGCTTCGTCAATATTTATAAAGAGGTGTACATGAAGTTGGCCTCTGTATGACGAGACAAAAGTTTCACTGTCATTTTTTCTAGGACCTATAAATGTTCACAAGTCCATTACAAGGTAGACAACTGATATAATTAATATTTTTAATTTTATGGTTCTACTTTTTAATATACAAAAATTTAATAAAAATGAAAAGGGACAAATTTGCAACGCATGTTCCCATAAATAAGTTAGTATCAAATCCTATTTGTGAGATTTTACAGAATATATTATAAGTAATCTCATGAAGAATAGAATAGAAAGTTTAAAGTTAAAAATTTCTAAACATATAAAAATGCTATTTTTTTATTTAATTGAAAAGGAAAAAGTAACACAAATTGGATAAAAGAAATATGCCATATGCATATTTTGAAGCTTTGACAAGCTCAATTCAAGTTGGAAAAATTCCCGTAGCTACTAATTCAATTTAAACTCCAAGCAAGAATTCTGAAATTTTAAACCGTGACATTGCAGTTTACAACATTTCTTCTGGAGTGTAAACTAGTACAATCCAAACTCCAACGATATTTTCACAAGTTTGAACAAGCCCATGTTAAAGTGTATAACCATCTCATCTAAAAGTTTATGTTCTTAAAAAGAACACATTTTTATTGTTTAATTATATTCTCAACATGTGAGTATGATCATCCAAATAATATTTCACATTAAAAAGAGACCATATAAATTACTTATCCGAACGAACAAACAAGGTAATATTCGAATTACACTCAGATCCCAATCATGTGTCTTTATAAGCACATAAGAATTTCAATGATAGTTTAGAAGAGCTTTCTTTGTTACTGATCCTAAGGAAATAACTGCATTGCTTGAAGGTTTTGGAAAAGCTAACAAATACTCCAGTATTGAGATATCAATAGAATAATTGTTGCATCCCGTGTCCTCTGGTGCTATAATCAGTGCCTCCAGATTTATTGCATGCTCAAGCAAAAACATTACGAATAGAAGAAGTTCTGTTGCTTCAGTGTTAAGGGATGTGGAGTTTTGATGATAGACATGTGAATGAAACATGTTGTGAAAGCTGGTCCATTCAAATTTACAAAGAAAAGCTGCAGGCAAGGCTGTTGATAAGATGATACTGCGCATAGACAGAAGTGGATAAGCAAGAATATTTAGGAACCTTCTCAAACAAGTATCACTTCAGTAAAGTCGATGAAAACTGCAAATATTCAGAAGTTGAGTTAACCTACAAGTCCAACAGTGATAAGGGTTCTGCAAGGAAAAAGGATAAAGCAAAAAGAGTCCTATTCAACCAGGGGAGGAGAAACGACTACAACAAGGAGTGAAGTTACTTGAAGAAGAAAGAAGCAGAAATCAAGAAGGACTCTACCACAGGAGAAATTATCAGGGTGCATATATACAACAAAGCACGATCAAGTAAGACAATGAATGCACAGAAAATAAAATCAACAATCAGCATAAAAGTTCACATACTTGAAGAAGAACCTGTTTCCTTACTTAGCAAGTCATAGACTGTGTAGTAGGTAGGTTCCTTGAGTTGTAATGAGTCATTGTTCTAGTCTCAGTGATCTATAAACTGAGTTAGGAATTGTGTCTTCAAGTTGGGAACTCGAAGACTTGGGAAGTTGGGAACTCGAAGACTTGGGAACATTTATTTTGGAAAGATTTGTGTTTTTGTAAAGATAGGAATTAGAAGTTTTAATTCCTAGTTAACAAGAAGTCTTGTATTTTTGTTGATTGTTGAGGCTCAAGTATCATAGTGATGTTGGGGTTAAATCCTGTAGAGGTACAGATCGTGGTTTTTTACTCCTTTCTTGAGCCGGGTGTTTTTCACGTAAAAATACTATGTTCAGTATTTACTTCTGTGAACCACGTTTACTTACTTGTTCCACAGATAGGTAAACTAGGAGGGCTCATACTTTAACAAGTGGTATCAGAGCGAGGTTTTCTTATATAAGGCTAATACCTAAGAAAAGATCAATATGATGAATTCCACACCCCCTACTGGGTACAGTGAAGGTCAGTCAACTACTAGACCTCTACTCTTTGATGACTCTCATTTTATCTGGTGGAAAGCAAGAATGGAGATGTTCATTCAAGGTGAAGATTATGAATTATGGGACATGATTACAGATGGCCCTACTATTCTAATGAAGACAGTTGATGGTGAACAAGTTAAGAAAGTTAGGAGTGAATTTACTTCGGATGACTTATTGGCTTTGAAGAGAAAAATGCAAAGGCCAAGAATATCTTGGATTGCGGACTAGGACCTTCTGAATACAATAGGGTATCCACGTGCACTACTGCCAAGCAAATTTGGGATGCACTGGTAAATGCTCATGAAGGCACTTCTCAAGAAAAAAAGTTTAGGATCTCTCTCCTTTTCACTGAGTATGAGGCATTCAAAATGAAGGAAAATGAAACCTTGCACGAAATGATGACTAGGCTTACCACTTTAACAAATGAGCTGACTTCCTTAGGAAAAGTCATCTCTGAGGAAGAACAAGTTGATAAGGTACTGAGGGTATTACCAAAATCAAAATGTAATGTCAAGGTAACTACAATCAGAGAGGCGAATAAGGATCTTGAAGGTATGACTCTGGATGAACTAGTAGGGAACTTAAGGACATATGAAATAAAAGTTGATGGAGTTAAAGAACGAGCAGCTTCTGAGAAAATCTTAGCATTGAAGGCTTCTAAGAGTGATGATGAATTTGAACTTGATAAGGAGCAAGTTGCCTTCATAACCAAAAACTTCAGTAAATTCTTCAAAAAAGAAGGGAACAGGTACTAAGAAATGTTCCAATGACGATCCAAATGGGTGCTATAAATGTGGAAAAACTGATCATCAAATTCGGCACTGTCCAGTCTGGGAAATTGAATGGAACAAGGAAAGGGCTGAAAAGGAACTGAAGGCAAAAAGAAAATAGGAGCATACAATCATAGCAGCCTAGGGATCTGATTCAGATAAAGATGTGGTTGATGAAACTGCATTCATGGCTCTTGGGGATTCTGATCTAGATGAAGAAGATGAGGACTCTGAGGTAAATATACTCAAACTCAAAGAAAAACTAAAATTATTCTCTAAGACAAAACTTGTTTCTTTGATGAATGCATTGATTGATGATTTCCAAGAGTTAACCTCTGATAGGGATGAATTGTTCAATAGTCTGGTAAGTCTTAAATTTGATCTCATTGATTTAAGGGCTTGCTCAGATACAGTTGACAAAGAAAGTTCCATACTCAAGAAACAGGTTGTAGAACTTGAGATTTCAAACAATAATCTCTGGTCTGAAGTTCTCAAATTAACTCTCACTAAAAATGGAAAAAAGACCATGAGTAAAGAACAAAAAACCGCTAAACTTGAGCTTGTTAAATACCAACAAGAATGCCATGATTTAACTAAAAAAATGAATGAGTTGAATCAGGAAATATCTAAACTCAAATTGGATCTTGAAAGGGCTAACAGATGGACAAACTCCTCTAGAATTGTTCACAAATTAAGTGAGAAAAATTTCAATGAAAAGGCAGGTTTGGGATTCTACAAAAGTGTTGACGATCCAAAAGATTTATGTTTCATTTGTGGAAACCTTGGACATCTCACCACTGAATGTTCAGTAGCTGCAAAAAGTAGATTAGCCAGTCAAAACCTGGCTAACAGATCTTCTCAGACCAAAAGGAACAAAATTAGTTCTGGTCAGAGAAACAGGTTATACTACATGTTTCCAGCATGGACTAAGAGAAATTTAATTCATCCTTTCACTCATAAATTAGGACCCAAGCTTGTCTGGGTTCCTAAGGCTAACCTTTTAATTCTTTTGCAGGAGAAAGTGAAAGGAAATAAAAGGCACTGGTATTTAGATAGTGACTACTCAAGACACATAACTGGTGATAAGAAAAAGTTCCTTTCACTATCCAAAATAAATAGAGGAGGAGTCTCTTTTGGTGATGTAAAAAAGGGAATCATAACCGGAATTGGAAAGATTGGCTCATCTGAGTCAAAAGCATTGGAGGATGTCTATCTTATAGAAGGATTAAAGCATAATCTATTGAGCATCTCTCAGCTGTGTGATAAAGGTAATAAAGTCACTTTTACTGCTGCAGGAGTCAAGGTAAGAAAGATGGATACTAGAGAGATTGTAGTCACTGCAAAGAGATACAAAAATATATACAAAGCTGACATCATGGAACTACCAGGACCGGAGCTGACTTGTCTAAGTGCTATAGAAAATGATCCCCTCCTTTGGCACAGAAGACTTGGTCATGCAAGTCTGAAAAACTCAACATACTTTCATCCAAAGACATGGTACTGGGACTACCCAAGACCAAGTTCAAGGAAGAAAAACTATGTAGTGCATGTGCAAGGGGGAAGCAGGTAAGATCCTTTTTAAGTCAAAGAACCATGTTAGTACTACCAAGTGCCTTGACCTGATTTGTATAGACTTATGTGGACCAATGAGACTTCAAAGCAGAGGTGGAAAAATGTATGTGTTTGTAATTGTTGATGACTATTCAAGGTTTACTTAGACTTTGTTTCTAGCCTCTAAAGAAGATGCCTTTGATGTCTTTGAAATATTCATTAATAAAATTGAAAAGAAACTGGGTAATTCTTTAGTTTTATAAGGTCTGGCCATGGTTTAGAATTTGAGAATGTAAAATTCTTGAAATACTGTTCAGCAAATGTATAGATCACAACTTCTCAGCACCTAGAACTCCACAACAAGAGTGGTGGAAAGGAAAAACAGAACCTTGGAAGATATGGCTTGAACAATTATGCTTGCAGCAAATGTTACTAAAAACCTTTGGGCTGAAGTAATAAGTATTGCAGCATATATCATAAATAGATGCATGATCAGGCCTTTGTTAGAAAAGACTCCCTATGAATTACTGAAAGGAAGAAAGCCTAACATCTCTCATCTTAGAATCTTTGGATATAAATGTTTCATACATAATAATAGAAAAGATAATCTGGGAAAATTTGATGCTAAAAGTGATGAGGGAATCTTCTTAGGATATTCACTTCATAGTAAGGCTTATAGGGTCTTAAATAACAAAACTAACTGTATTGAAGAAAGCATGCATGTAATCTTTGATGAATCTTGTGATAAGACTAACTTACAGAAAGGAAGTGACATGGAGGAACAGGTTATACAACCCGGTGCATCAACTGGTGCTACCAAACAAAGAGATATTTTGATAGGGAAAACTGAAGTTGAGGGCACAGTGATAGGGGAAACTGGGTATACCCCAGCTCAGAACATCAACAATGATCCTGATAGCTCATCAAGCTTGATTTCAAAAGGATATAAGTATTAAGGATCTCATCCCATTGAGAATGTTCTTATTGATCTCACATCTGGGATCACCACAAGTTCTGGATTAAGAAAAATGTGTGCCTTCAAGGCATTTCTGTCAAAGATTGAGAAAAAGAAGATAATTGAAGCATTGTTTGATACTAATTGGATCATTGCTATACAGGAAGAGTTGAATCAGTTTGAGAGAAGCAAGGTGTGACACTTAGTTTCTCTCCCTAAAGACAGATCAGTAATTGGGACTAAATGGATGTATAGAAATAAAGTTGATGAGCATGGAATAGTTACAAGAAATAAGGCAAGACTAGTGGTTCAAGGATACAATCAAGAAGAAAGAATTAATTGTGCTGAGACTTTTGCTCCTGTAGCAAGACTTGAAGCTATAAGATTACTTGTTGCTTTTGCTGCATACATGGAGTTTATCCTTTATCAGATGGATGTGAAGAGTGCTTTCCTAAATGGCATTCTCAAGGAAGAGGTGTATGTTAAACAACCTCTAGGATTTGAAAGCAAGGAGTTTCCAGATCATGTGGACAAATTGGATAAAGCCTTGTATGGATTGAAACAAGCTCCAAGAGCTTGGTATGAGAGACTGTCAAAGTTTTTATTGGAATATAGACATACCAGAGGTAAAATTGATAATACCCTCTTTTTGAAAACTAATGGGAAGGATTTTTTGGTTGTATAGGTGTATATGGATGATATTATTTTTGGCTCAACAAATATGAGTATGACTCATGAGTTTGCCAAACTCATAAGTTGTGAATTTGAGATTAGCATAATGGGAGAACTGAATTAATTCTTGGTTCTGCAAATAAAGCAGTCAGCTTTAGGGATAATGATTCACCAACAGAAGTATGTCAAAGAGCTTTTTAAGAGATTCTCCATGGAAGTGGCAAAAGAGATAAGTAATCCTATTACAACTGCCACAAAGTTGGAGTTGGATGAAACAGGTTCAGATGTAGAGCAAAAGATGTCTAGAGAAATGATTGGGTCATTATTGTACCTCACAGTAAGTAAGCCTGACATTGTGTTCAGTGTAGGTTTATGTACCAGATTTCAAGCAAATCCCAAAGAATCACATCTAAAATCTGTGAAGAGAATCTTCAGATACTTGAAAGAAACCTGTGATCTTTACTTATGGTACCCTAAATGTAGTAACTTTAATCTGATAGGTTACTCAGATGCTGATTATGCAGGATATCTGGTGGACAGGAAAAGCACTACAGGAATGGCACACTTTCTTGGATCATGTTTGATTACCTGGTTCACTAAGAAGCAAAATTCAGTTGCTCTGTCTACTGTTGAAGCTGAATATGTTGCTACAGTATCCTGTTGTGCTCAATTGCTATGGATTAAGCAACAGCTCATGAACTTTGGTATAGATGTTGGTTGTGTTCCTATTTTTTGTGATAACACAAATGCTATTAACATAGCTAAAAATACTGTTCAACATAAGAGAACCAAACATTTTGATATTAGGCATCACTTTCTTAGAGATAATGTTGAAAAAGGTCATATATCCATTATGTTTTATTCTACTGAGGAACAGATTGTTGACATTTTCACTAAGGCCTTCAGTAGAGCACACTTTAAAAAAAATAGGTTAGCCTTGGGGATGATTAAAATTGCATAAGTCTCCCTCAATGCTTGACTAGAATAAGTTGATTTTACAAGTGATTGTTGATTAATTCAGTCTCACACATTAAGTTATGTATCCTAAGTCTAAGATTTTAGAGTTTGATTAACATGTGTGTGTTGATTTTGTAGAAAGCCTTGATTACAGAAATAATTTTGTCTATTTTTCCATTTAGGTATGATTATTATTACTTTAAAGTATCTTAAAGAGAAACAAGTTGTTTTCTTGGTTCCTTATTGGTCCATTTAAACCGCCAAAACACAAAGAGGTTCTTCCTTGTCAAAAATCTGCCACTTTCTTTCCCATTAGAACTGAAACACTTATCATTACTCTCTACCAAATATAGTCCCTCACCTCTTTAACTTCCTCATTATTTTCTCTTAAATACGCTTCTATTTGTCTTATTTCTACACCAAAAAAAAAAATAAAATTCTCTGCACCCTCATCATACACAAGAACGTCTTCTTGATTCAACAATGGCAACATTCTCTTCATCTTCTTCCTCTTCTTCTTTCTCATCCACTGACTCTGTTCCAAATCCATTAAATGCACTTATCCTTTATCCAAACATCACCTTACCTTCCTTAATTCCTCCTTCACTCCCTCAAAAATTCATCAATTTTTCTGCTTTCAGAAATTTTCCAAACTCTTTTACCTAAATTTCTTCACCTTCTTCATTCTCTTCAAAACCTTTCCTTCCTCCTCCAATCCCACTCCAAATTGTTAAAGATGATGATACTCCTAGTGACCGAGATAACCTTCCTATTGGAGAGTTAATTCCCAGAAGGTCCAGGTCTAAGCTCCCAAGAAAACCCCCTTCCATTTCTGTCACTGTTCGCAACAATGCCTCTCCATAATCTTCTCCAAATGTTGCTATCCCTTGTACTCCTCACACTCGAGGAAGAAAACAATGAGAAGATGCTTCCTTGGCTGAGGCTCTTCGAGCCAGCAAAAATAAATGTGTGGCTATATATGATCCCACTCCTTCTCGTGCATCTTCTCCTGATATTCTACTTTGATCTGTTAGAAAGACAAAAACCGTCATGGCCAAAGTTCCAAAATCCTCGTTGTCCACAAACTTCTCTTCTAAACCTACTCAAAAGGCTTCCTCTTCTTCAAAATTTCCTTCTACCATCAAAGGGTCCTCCTCCTCAAAAGTTTCCCCTCCCAAATATTCTACTCGTCTCAAGAAATGTCACCCCACCTGTTCTTTCTGACTTATCTGACTTTGATTTTACCCCAGGTGCTACTGATGAGTTGGAACTTGAATTTGAAGTTCCTCACTCATCTTATCATCAAGATACACCTGAGGCTCATCATCTTCACTTTCAAAAGCGGAAATTAGCTAGAGAAAGAGTTGTTAGTGTTTTTAGGGGGCTTGATATGCAAATGTTACTGGAAAAATTAGAGTTTCAAGGCTGGTCACATTTATTTCTTCAGGGTGATCTTCAATGTAGATTTGCTAAACCTGAAGTGTATGAGTTTTATATGAATGGGGTGGTAATTGGAGAGTTGTTCTCCACCACTGTCAGAAAGTTTACCATGAACCTTTAAGTTGCTGACATTGCAAGGATTTTACATATTCCTTCTGGGGGGTGGGGTCACTATGTCAAAGGAAGTTGGCCACCTCTTGACAATCTTGCTTCAGCTCTTGACATATATAGAAAGTTCTCTGGGAATCCCCACTTGGTCAAATATAGAAGAGTGTTTAAGAGGGAGATGTCTTCTCTTCACCAACTGTACTTTGATGTAGTGCATAAGATGATTCTTTCTAGGAAGGAAATGAGGACTGTAGCTAGCTTTCTTGATCTCACTCTCATGGAATTATTGGATACTGAAGTCCGAATTGATCTGCCTCGACTCATACTAAAGCATATGCAGAAGGTTTTACTTAAGGAAGTAAGTGGACATGCTTTACCTTATCAATTCTGGATCACCCCTATATTTGAGGACTTTGGTGTTTCTGTTGAAGTGTGGTCTTCACAGACCACCAAAGATATCATAGGGCATGTGAATCATATGATGCTACCTGTTTCCATGAAGAGTGCTGATAATTCGATGGAAAGATTGAGAAATTCATTGGCTGAGAAACAGGCTAAGGTGAAAATTGCTCAGGCAACCTTGGAAGCTGTACAGGCTACTCATGAAGAAGAAAAAGGGATTCTCCATGCTCAAATTGCTTCCCTTAATTCCTTGTTGGAAAAAGAGAGAGCTGAAAATGCAGATGTTATTAGGAAACTCACCTCTTTTATTCCCTCCTCTTCCTCTACTTAGTCTCTTCCCTGATATCTTCAGCCTATCTTCTTTTGTTCCTTTTTCATGACAGCTTGTTCTCTCTTAGTTTACTTTTTGGTATATGTAGTCTTCTTTGCGAATAAATGAAATGGGCTTAGTTGTTATACTGTTTTCTACTCTTGTTTTATCATATTGCATTCATGCTCTCTTATTCTGAATTTTGATTGTCTTAAGGATAGCCTTAATGGCCATGAATTATTAGATGTTATTCACTTGTTGAACTAGCTTTTCGATGATGTCAAAAAGGGGAAGAGTAGGCTATGCAATGCTTATAACTCATGACTAACCTGTTTTATTCTGGGCTAATCTTTTAGTCAATTGTCTTATTGAATATGTCAGGGTTCTGTGATGTGCTGCTATGTTTATCATCATCAAAAAGGGCGAATTTGTTAAGGCATATGGAGTTTTGATGATAGACATGTAAATGAAACATGTTGTGAAAGCTGGTCCATTCAAGCGTACAAAGAAAAGTTGCAGGCAAGGCTGTTGATAAGATGATACTGCGCATAGACAGAAGTGGATAATCAAAAATATTTAGGAACCTTCTCAAACACTTATCACTTCAGTAAAGTGGATGAAAAATGCAAATGTTCAGAAGGTGAGTTGATCTAGAAGTTCAACAGTGATAGGGTTTTGCAAGGAAAAAGGATAAAGCAAAAACAGTCCTATTCAATTAGGGGAGGAGAAACGACTACAACAAGGAGTGAAGTTACTTGAAGAAGAAAGAAGCAAAAATCAAGAAGGAATCTACTATAGGAGAAATTATTAGGGTGCATATATACAACAGAGCACGATCAAGTAAGGCAATGAATGCACAGAAAAGAAAATCAACAATCAGCATAAAAGTTCACATACTTGAAGAAGAACCTGTTTCCTTATTTAGTAAGTCGTAGACTGTGTAGTAGGTAGGTTCCTTGAGTTGTAATGAGTCATTGTTCTAGTCTCAGTGATCTATAAACTGAGTTAGGAATTGTGTCTTCAAGTTGGGAACTCTAAGACTTGGGAACACTTATCTTGGGAAGATTTGTGTTTTTGTAAAGATAGGAATTAGAAGTTTTAATTCCTAGTTAACAAGAAGTCTTGTATTTTTGTTGATTGCTGAGGCTCAAGTATCATAGTGAAGTTGGGGTTAAATCCTGTAGAGGTATAGGTCGTGATTTTTTACACCTTTCTTGAGCCGGGTGTTTTCCACGTAAAAACACTATGTTCAGTATTTACTTTTGTGAACCACGTTTACTTACTTGTTCCACAGATAGGCAAACTAGGAGGGCTCATACTTTAACAGTTAGCACTGTGGTTACACAGTGGAACAACCTTTACATTTCTCAAATTCTGTAAGGAAACTTTAAATATGTTTTCTTGGAGGCAGAGGTAGTTGTCTCCCCACAAATCAATGTTTTCATTCGGAAAATGTTGGCTGAACTATAGATACGGAAGAAACCCAAATTATGTGGTAAGTTAACTATAGCGCTGAAATTCAGTTACACTAGAAAAAAGTAAATAAAACTGAAACGACAAATAAGTGGCATTACAATTAACAATTGACAGATTCTTTTTTCGGAATATTAATAACATTTTTATGAGATATATTACCCGAACGCGTAACATTTCTATGCTTCACAAAATAAGCACTAATTAAATACTCATCTTAAGAAGAAGCATATTCAGTGTAACAACAATCTGGTCACCTATCTTTATATAATAAGTTTGATGAAAGGTCACTCAAGTCATTTTACTTTTTATTTATTACATAACGATCACTTAATATGTTTATATCAACTACTTAGAAGTCTTTTTTTCCCCATTACATAAAAATCAATTTATACCCATATCTACTTAAAAAACACTTTGGCCTGAAAATTCACAAATACGATGAAAATTCATCTTAATTTTTTAACTTGTATGTCACATCAACCTTAGTGGGTCCACTTAATTCATATCCAAAATTAATTAATATCTTTTAAATTTATTTATAATATCCAACCATTAACGCAAAAATGATTAAGATTGAAAATAACCATACGTTTGTTTGAGCTACAACAATAACATATTCAATATAATCTCATAAAAGGAGATTTGGGAAGGATCGAGTATGTGAAAACCTTTATTCTGTCTCAGGAGGTGAGGTACAAAGATTGTTTTCGATAGATGACCCTGACTCAAGACAGAGACAAGCTAGAAAAAGATCTAATGAAAGTACAAAAGACACTGTCTAGTAGCAAAAAAAAAAAAAACAAATAGTAGAAGAGTATTACTATAATAAAATAATACTACAAATAAATTGCACAAAACAAAACAAGAAACTGCAAGGGTAGTCCTATGACTATTAGTAAGGGTAACAAGATAATGCACTCCTACCTATTAACCTCTTACCCTAATACTTATCCTTTACACCTTCCTATCTAAGGTCATGTCCATGGTAAGCTACAATTGTATTTTTAATACTTTTTTGGTCTACCTCTACCTCTCATGAATCCATCTGCAGCTCATATCTCACACTTTTTCACTAGGACATCTGTACATCTCTTCATCATATTTTCGAATCATCTCAACCTTACTTCCACATCTTGTCTTCTATCAAAGTTACTCACATTTTGTCTCAAATATTTTTATTTTTAATCCTATCTCTCCTAGTATACCAACATATCCATCACCAATAGCCTCATCTTTACCACTTCCATCTTTAGAATGTGCAAGTTCTTAACTGGCAACACTCTACCCCATATAATATATCTAGTCTAACCATCATTGTGTAGAACTTTTCTATAAGTTTAGGTGGAACATTCTTATTCGCAAGACTCAAAATGTAAGTCTCAATTTCATCTACATTCTATTAATATGGTGACTAGTCCCTCATCAATCTCTTTATTTTCGCAGATAATAAACCCAAGATATTTGAAGCTACCTTTATTTTGGAAAACCGGTATATCAATATTCACTTCCACATCATCCTCATATGGTAATCAGTGAAGTTACACTCTAATTATTCTTAGCGTTGCTCATCCCGAAATCATTACGCTCTAAGATTTTCTCCAAACCTCCAATCTACCATTAACTCCATCACAAATTTCATTGTTAAAAACTATGTCATTCAAAAATAACATACAACAGAGCACCTCCATTTGATTTTATCACATCAATACATCCATTATCAAGGCAAATAAAAATAGGCTAGGGTTAATCTCTGGTGGAGCCCAATTAATAGTGCTTTGAGTCTCCACTTACTAGTTGTACTCGTATTTTTGATCCATCAAACATGTCACTAATAGGCCTAATATATACTATAGATAAACCTCTATCCTCCAAGCACCTTCATAGATTCTCCATGGGGACTTAGTACGCCTTTTCTATGTTAATGATGTAACGATCAACTTTTTGATGAAATATGTCAATTGTGTGTTTTTGTATGATTTGACTGTTTTAGACCTCCCCATAGTTGCATTATGATATTTCTAGAGTGTGGGAGTGATTGATATGATTTTTGATGTATTTTGGTACCATTTATGCGATATTGTATTTTTTGATTGCTTCGAGAGCCTTATTTTGGACTATATGGATATCTTTTGATCCGTATGACGAATGTCTGAACGGACTATGTCAGAAGCTCCGAAATATGGATATCTTTTGATCCGTATGACAGATGTTTGAACAGATGTTTGGTTGAAACGACTTTGAATGGAAAATCTGACTTCGCCAGCAAATCTAGAATGACGATTTTAAGGTGGCAACATATTTGTTGTGATTTTATGGCTTTTAATTCTCATTTTGATCCTTATTTAGAAAATTGTGATTTCGAGTTTTGGGGGTCAACTCTATGAAAACAATGTTATTTTAAAAATTTGACTTGGCCAAAGCATCCAAAACATCGAATTTAATGTGATTGCATAGTTTGTTTGTATTCATCGGACTTCAAATGAGTCTTGAACACCCCAATAGAGACCGGATCAAACTAAAAAAAATAACTTTTTCCCAGTAGGTGCATAGTATAAAATACAACTTTTTACACTTTCTTTTGACCCATTTTGTCCATTCTTTCACCTTGCCTCTTGAGAGTTAAACCCTAAAATATTTTGAGATCTTAAAAGTGAAGCTTGGGAAGCTAGATTAACATCTATTTCTTGATTCTCTAACGGATTTATGGTAAGATTTCATCATTTTCTTAGTAATTTCTTGATTAATTTCTCAAAACCTTAAAAATCTTAAGCTTGATTTTAAACACCAATTTTACTCTCTTTCACTTGAACAATATTTTAATCTTATAATTACTAGTTTTCCATCAATTTAACCTTCAAAAAAACTCCGATTCTTGATTTTAACTTGGATTTCAAAGATTTACCCGGTAAAGCTTAAAAATAATTTTTCTTCAATTTGAACCTCGCTTTTGACTCAATTTGACTTGGATTTTCAGATGTAGGTTCCTAAAAATACGGAGAACACATTTTTAAAATAAAGTTATGATTTTTCCTTCTTTTTTGAAAAACTATTTCGGGGACCTATTTTGACTCCAAACCAAAAGTAGTCAATATGTGTATCGTTGGTTTTATTTTGATGCGTATATTTCATATTTGATATTTTTTAGTGGAGTTTGGGACTATTTGTGAGGAGTGAGGCTTGAGAGAAAAGTCTTGGTTACGGTATTTTGACTTTTGAGGTAGGTTATGGCTTAACTCTTTCAGACTGGGTTTGATAGTTAGTGATGGTATAAAATGCATGCTAAGGGTAGAAACTAATTATGAAAAATGGTTATTAATATGTTGTGCCCGTGTGGGGGCCTATATGTAATGTAATTATTGAATTTGAGATATTATGTGATTTATGTGACCATGTGGGGTCCTATGTGATGTTGATAGCCTTGAATATATGTAAATAATTGTATTGTGTTATTGAAATTCCTAAATGGTACCATTGGTATTGTGATATAGTCATACTTGCTATATGATACATGTGAAAATTATGAATGAAATGAAAATAATGAGGGAATATTTGCTCATGTAGTTGTGGAAATGTATAATTGTGGTTGGTTGTGGAAATATATCATTGTGATTGGTTGTGGAAATACTCATTGTGGTTGGTTATGAGCATTAAATCCTTATATCATACTCATTCATGAAACATTGGTACCACCGCGGCAACATTTGAGAAACATTGACAACACCTTTTATAAAATCCTCCTCGACGAAAGTGTTGGGGAGGAGATATTGTAACACCTTATAAACCCTTTTTGAGGGATGTGATGACAAGGAGATACGAGATATATGAAATATATAGGGGTTGACAAACCCCCATGGGTCCTGCGTAGGGAGGCTTACCTCTGTAGGTGAATACGAGGATTGTGCAACGATTTCGGAGGTTGTGTGACACCTTGTACATCATCATCATCATTATCATCATCATCATCATCATATACATTTCACTTACGTTATTGTGTTTATATTATTTTGTATTGCCATATTGACTTGTCATCCATGTGATTGTCTTATATTCTTTTACTTGTATTTGATGATCTTGTATATGCATGTTTCCCCTTGTTCTACTTATGTGTAATTTGATGCTTATTTGTGTTCTATCTTAGTGTGATATATTAGAACTGTAAGTGCAAGCAGTGTGAGCTATCATTGTGGGATATTTTATGACTGTAGGTGATGTGCCCTTAGTGTATATTTTGTATGATTTATTTACTACTTTACTTGATCGATCTATGATACCTACTAAGTACAAGTGGACTGTACTCATGCCTACTGCGCTCTTTCGGTGCAGGTCCAAGCTTGAGTGCTCCTCAGCTTGCTTGACTCGGGCGATTGTTGGAACTTCTAAGGTAGCAGTTGGACATTCGTGCGTCCAGAGTTCACCTCTATCTTTCCACAGTATTTATGTCTTTATTAGTATTCGAAGATAGGTATTATTCCTTTGTGGCTATTTTTTTGATGTATTTAATTCCTATATTGTATTAGTAGTTCTTATACTAATGACACCTGGTTTGGGCATGATCGATATTTTGGATAAGTTCTTTCCACATTGTTATGATTACTTGTATGGTATGACTTTGTTTTACAAGACTTATCTTGACATATTTTTGTCTTTTCCTCTTTTTACATCAGTTTGAGTGATGGACTTACTTGTCAAGGTACACCGCGATAAGTGCCATCATGAACCTTATTTTTGGGTCGTGATAAATTAGTATTAGAGCAGCCAGGTTTCATTGGTCTCAATGGTGTAAGAATGAGATGTCTAATAGAGTCTCATGGATCGGTATATAGACGTCCATATCTATCTTCAAGAGGTGATAGGATGTCTTTAGGAAACTTCCTATATTTTTATTCCTCATAATTTGAAGTTCTTTCATATCTAGTGTTCTAAGTTATGTTTCACTCTTTCTATGCAGATGGGTATTAACTAGGTCCCACGAGAGTAGTAATACAGAGCCTTTACCCAAAATTGAGCCTCAAGTCGTGGATGGACTCGAGAGAGGGGACAGCCTCGTGGTGCAGCCCCATCTAGGAGAAGTTTTAGGGGACTCTTTCTTGAGCCTTGTGTTGATCAGGTTGGAGGTGTGGGTCCTACTCCAGTTTTTTAGAGTTCGTCTGCCTCAGTGTTGGAGGGATTATTAGTGTATTTTCTGACCCATTTAGAGGGTTCTCCTTTGGTTATGTCGTGTGTTCCTCCAGTTCAAAGTATGGATCCTTCTGTTGCACTTACTTCTGGTTTGGGTACTCCTCATCCTCGCATCCTATTCCACCTTCACTGCTGGCATTCAACTATGGGGTTTCAGGATCAGAAGTCTATCCATCATTTATGTTACCTCCCTAGATGGGATCACAACCTGCCATATTTACTATGGCTCCTCTTGTGGCTAGTGCAGTGATGTTGTCTGAGGTTCAAAAGAGGTTCAAGAGGTTTACTCGATAGGGTCCTCCCATATTTGTTGGGTCAGGTGAGGATACCAATGAGTTTTTAATTGACTATTGAGAGAAGTTGCTCAATTTGGGTTTGCTCGAGTCTCATTGAGTTGCTTATACATCTTATTAGTTGAGAGGTATAGCAGGATATTGGTGGAGGCCGCTTGTCAATTGTAGACACCGTGATCCTAACGAGATGACTTAGGATTAGTTCACTGAGGCTTTCCTATAAAGATTTGTTGGAACGACCCAAAATTGCCTCTCGGGACGTCACACGGTGCTTAAGGCTACAAGTAGCCCCAAGCTAACCATTTTAGCCTGCTTCTACTAATAATACTCATTTCAAGATGAAATAATTCAAACACTAGCATAGTCATATCATATGAAGGGAAAATACGGAGAAAATACTCAGTCCAAACTACCACAATACTAGAATTCTCAACATAATCACAATCTTACAACTACTCCGACAAAGCCTCTACTAATCCATGAACTAAAGATCCGTTGGGACAAGTCCCTAAATGAATCGAAATGAACTGAAAGTAATAACATAGTCTCTCAAATGTGAAAACGTCTGAAGATAGGTCCTCGAACCATGAAGACTCACCACTGTAGAAATGTAGACAGAGGTACTCGAAAGTCACTGACAAGGCTGGGACTGAGCACCTGAACCTACATTATAAGACAATGTAGCACATAGACGTAAATATGGATCAACACTTGGGAATGTACTGAGTATGTGGGGGTGCATGCATTTATATAAAACAACATCAATACTCTTTAATAAAATCATACATGGAATAAGTAATGACTCACATGGCTTGAATAAGTACAAAATGTAGAGCTCATGAATCATGTAGAATGGAGCATGTAACACAAATCTCGTAAGTCATAATAGTTTAACTTTTAAATCGGTAATCTTCTCTTACTCTCATTACCCATAGGCTAAAGAAAACTTTAAAAAGTACTTTCAACACATTCATATGTCTCATGGAGAGTAAAGCATCACTTTTTTAATACTCAAAAACTCATAACTTTATTGAATTCAAGTACTTGGAATTCGGAATCATATAACTTTGAAACATACTTGAAGTCATTTTATTTTCTTTAGGAAAATATCTCATTTCAAGCTTTAGGGAAAAATACTTATATCAAGGGAAAATACTTTAGTCTTAGGGAGCAAATCTACAACTTTACTATTAGGAAAATAACTTGTATCAAGGGAGGTTCTCTTAACCGACAAAACCATACGAGCTATATGGAGTCCAACGTTTTTTCCTCCTAAGGAAGCGACCCCACGTTGAGGAGGAGTGTCATACTCTTGTCAGGGAGTATAACCTCGATTCAGTGATCACTTATCTCAACCTCGAGCCTAATGTCTTAGCCTTAGGCCCAAAATCTCAAGCCTACGGTGGCACGTAGTTCTGGGGTAAGAAACCGTAGTAACTTACCCAACTCGGTGCTAAATACTACTCCCTTTAGTTTATCTCACTCATCTCATGGAAATCCACTTTAAAATAATCTCATGGTTCGTCAAAAACCCAATAATCAAATCTGTAATCTCATGTAGTGAAGTGGATTTCAAAACTCCATGACCATTAGGTCAAAACATTTCTTAATAATCTCAGAATACTCAAATCATGGGTGCTTATAGCATAAGAGTTCATAAAATTGCAAATCTCAAGTAGGGATCAATAACCCATAAATAACTCTCAAGTTAAAACTCATCAAAAGCATAATAGATAGCATATAGATTCATAACTCATGTAGAAATCTGGAAATTTCAGCAATTTATCTCAAAATCTCAACATACTCATATACTTCAATATCTCAAACATTTCAACTATTAATTAATCAAGGATTAAAATCATGGGGTATAGACCCAACTGCAATTTCTCAAGAAAACATGTGAAAATCATGCCATTAGACTCTCAATTCATGGAAAACATCAAAATATTGCAATCAATAATAATGAGTGAAAAACCCTAATTCAAATTCATGTAAAATCTCATAGATTGCAGAAAATCATAGTTTAAATAAGACTTTGGCCACAAGGATGAAAAGATTACCCTTGTTCAAAATCTCACATACCTTAGAGTATGAAATTGGATGAACGCGCTTTCTCTAAACTCTTCTTACTCTTAAGAGAGAGTTCTTGCAATCTTCAAACTTGGGGAACTTAAATCTCAACTCAATTTGTGGAATTCATGGTGAGTTCTTGGATTTCTTGGAGAAGGGTTTTAGATTTGATCTTGAGGGAGAAACCCTAGCCTTTGGATGTTTTAGGAGATAATGAGGCTATTAGGTTCGTTTGGAATATATCTGAGGGTTAAAAGGGAAAAGACTCAAAAGGCCCTTTTAAAAAGGACTTAAAAATACTGAACGGGGGCTGCGATGATCGAAGTGATGCTTCGTCGCTAGCCTAACGGTCCATCGGGTTGTTTATCGCACGTTGGTCAGTAAAAGAACATATTTCCTCAGGGTGACGGTCAAAGCAATGATCCGTTGCTTAGCCTGACAGTCTGTCGGATCATCCATCGTACGTTGGCCCGGATAAGGCTACACTGCCTGAGCACAACGGCCCCAGCGACGGTCCATCCCATCCTTGGCGGTCTATCATTTTAGCCGTCGTACTTGGGCTAAAAAAAGGAGTTACTTCCTTGGTTGCGATAGGCCGAGCGATGGTCCCTCGCAGACTCGACGGTCCATCGGATCGTCCATCGTACCTGAGGCGATTCCGACCACTCTCAGTAAAACGACCATAACTTCTCACCCTGATACCGAATTTGGATGGAATTGGTATCGCTGGAAAGCTAATTCCATTCTCTAAACTTCACTTGACACGCTCTAAGGCTCAGACTATGAGGGAACTTTTTGAGGTCTTATAATATCTCCCCATTGGAAACATTCATCCTCGAATGTTGCTAGTTAGACTAAGAACATAGGAAAACAGAGTACACATAGCTGAGGCAAGTTGCTAAAACAGGCTCAAAATCTCTCTAAACTCTTGAATGCCTCAGAAATTACAAGAATTCATGCAAGAGTAGATACATATAGCTGAACTTTAGATTAGAATGGCTGAATTAAGAAAGAATAATACCTTTAAATTAATCTAAACTCGCAAAAAAGAGGTGCGGGTACTTGACTCGCATGTCTACTTCTGCCTCCCAAGTAACGCCCTCAACTGACTGGTTCTGCCATAAAACTTTGACTAAGGGAACCTCTTTGTTCCTCAGTCTACGGATCTAAAAATATAGGATCTCAATAGAAATCTCATCGAATGAAAGATTGTCCAGAATATCATTACTCTCTGAGGGATCTACTACAACAGAATCACCAATATGCTTTTTAAGCATGGAGACATGAAAAATAGGATGAACAACTGATAACTTTGCGGGAAGCTCAACCTCATAGGCTACTTTACCAACACGGATCAAGACTCTATACGGGCCAACATAACGGGGACTAAGCTTTCCCTTTTTACCAAACCTCTTCACCCCTTTTATGGGTGAAATCTTCAAGTATACTAAATCACCTCCCTCAAATTCAAGATCTCTTCTCCTCACATCGGCAGAAGACTTTTGATAACTCTGAGCTGTCTTCAACCTTTCTCTAATCAACTTAA
Source organism: Capsicum annuum (assembly GCF_002878395.1). Taxonomy (NCBI): domain Eukaryota; kingdom Viridiplantae; phylum Streptophyta; class Magnoliopsida; order Solanales; family Solanaceae; genus Capsicum; species Capsicum annuum. Next base: position 2,277,031 of record NW_025894259.1, read on the forward strand.
CTTTCTCCATAGCTTCAAACACTATATCAGGTCCAATCACAGCAGCTTCATCCACTTCAAACCATCCTATGGGTTATCTTCTACCATACAAAGCCTCAAATGATGCCATCCCGATGCTAGCATGGTAACTATTGTTATAGGCAAATTCTATCAATGGCAAATGTTCATCCTAAATACCCTTGAAATTAAGAGCACACACCCTCAACATGTCTTCTAGGGTATGAATGGTCCTCTCTGCCTACCAATCTGTTTGCAGATGAAAAGCGAAACTCAAAAGAATTTGGGTACCAAAACCCTGCTGAAACACCCTTCAAAACTGAGAAGTAAATTGAGTACCCCTATCCGAAATAATAGACAAGATAACTCTGTGCAACTTGACTAACTCCTGGATATACAATCTAGCTTAATCCTTAACTTTAAGATATGTGCACGGGCAAGAAATGTACGGACTTAGTCAGCCTGTCTATAATAACCCAAATAGAATCATGATGACGACGCGAAAGGGGTAACCCAGTCATGAAGTACATATTCACCACCTCCCACTTCCAAGTGGGTATACCAAACTCTAGTATCACACCACCAGGTCTTTGGTGGTTTACCTTAACCTATTGGTACATTGCACACTTTGCTGCAAAATCAGCTATATCCTTCTTCATACCATTCCACCAATAGATTTCCCGCAAGTTGTGGTACATCTTGGTAGTGTCGGGATGAATAGAATACCGTGAGCCATACGCTTCAGCCATAATCCTCCACCTCAGATCATTAATATACGGAACGTATAATCTACCCTGCAATCTCAACACGCCATCTCCCCCTTGGGAGAAAACCTCTACCTTTTGGTTCTTAACTGTCTCCTTCACTCTGACTAAACTAGGATCTCTATCTTGTTTCTCCTTCACTTTCGAAACTAAAGAGGATTCGGAACTACTTTGCACCAAAGTACTTCCCTTAGCTGAATCAAGAAACCTAACACCCAATCTAGCCAAAAAATGCACTTCACGAGCTAACTCTTTCTTACCCTCCTCTACATGAGCAACGCTACCCATAGACAATCTGCTAAGGGCATCCACCACTATATTGTCCTTGCCCGGGTGATACAACACACTCATATCATAGTCTTTTAAAAATTATAACCACCTAATTTGCCTAAGATTCAACTCCCTCTGAGTAAACACATACTACAAGCTTTTATGATCAGTAAACACATCAATATGAACACCATAAAGATAGTGTCTCCAGATTTTCAAAGCAAAGACCACAGCAGCTAACTTAAGATCATGGGTTGGGTAATTCTTTTCACGCGGCTTTAACTGTCTAGAGGAATAGGCTATAACCTTAAAAACACACCACCTAAACCAATTCTAGAGGCATCACAATACACCACAAAACGATCTACACCATCAGGCAAGGTCAACACAGGGGCTGAAGTAAGTTGAGTCTTCAACTACTGAAAACTCTTCTCACAAGAATCTGACCACTGGAACTTAACTTTTTTTTAGGTCAATCGGGTCATGGGAGATGCAATAGAAGATAAACCTTCAACAAAACGATGATAATAGCCCGCTAGACCCAAGAAACTTCTAATGTCAGACGGAGAGATAGGTCTAGGCCAATTTCTCACATTTTTTGTCCTTTGTGGATAAACTCTAATACCTTCGGCTGAAATAATATGACCCAGAAAGGCTACAGACCTTAGCCAAAATTCATACTTGCTGAATTTGGAGAACAACTGGTGATCTTTAAGAGTTTTCAAGATAATTTTAAGGTGATCTGTATGGTCATTCTCAGTACAGAAGTACATAAGGTTATCATCTATGAACACTATGACAAAAATATCAAGATATTGCTTGAATACTTGGTTCATGAGGTCCATGAAGGACGCTGGGGCATTGGTTAGCCCGAAAGACATAACTAAAAACTCAAAGTGACCATAGTAGGTTTGGAAGGCTGTCTTTGGAATATCACATTCCCTCACTTTAAGTTGATGATAGCCGATTCTAAGGTCTATCTTGGAAAAATAACTTACACCTTGCAACTGATCAAATAGGTCATCAATTCTCGAAAGAGAATACTTATTTTTTACTGTGACCTTGTTAAGCTGACGATAGTCAATGCACATACATAAAGAACCATCTTTCTGTTGCACGAATAAGATAGGTGCGCCTCAAGGAGAAATACTGGGCCTAATGAAACCTTTGTCTAAAAGATATTTGAGTTGCTCTTTCAACTCCTTAAGCTCTGTGGGTGCCATACGGTATCAAAAAGAAGGTCAATCCCAAATTCTATCTCTGTATCGGGAGGTACCCCTGAGAGATCTTTCGATAAAACATCTGGAAACTCATTAACAATATCGACTGACTGAATAGTTGGAGCCTCGAACTTAGTGTCTTTGACTCTAACTAGGTGATAGATGCAACCCTTGGATATTAGCTTTTTGTCCTTGAGATAGTAGATAAAATGACTCTTGGGAGATACCGAACTCCCGAACCACTCAAAAGCTGGTTCATCAGGAAACTGAAACTTGACCACACGGGTACAATAGTCTATAGAAGCATAACAAGAATGAAGCCAATCCATACCCAGAATAAAGTCAAAATCCACTATGTCTAACTCCATCAAATCCTCAAGTATCACTCTATGAAGAACAGTAATAGGACAATCTCTATACACTTATTTAGCAATAACTGACTCCCCTACTGGTGTAGAAACTAAGAAGGGCTCAGAAATCTTTTTAGGAATCATTTTGAAATTCACAGCTACAAGTGGGGTCACATAAGAGAGACTTGATTCGAGGTCAAACAACATATAAACAGCTAAGTAAAAGACACAGAGCATATCGATAACAACATTGGGAGAGTCTTCTTGCTCCTGATAGGATGGTAAGGAATAGAATCTATTCTGGCGCTGACCACCAGCAGTACTAGATGAAGTGCCCTGATCAGGGATAAGATAAGGTACAGGAGCTGGTACACTAGTAGCCTGTGCCTGAGGTTGGGCATCTCTGTTCCCCTGTCTAGCATGAGGACAATCTCTAAGTCTGTGGCCCTATTTTCCACAACCAAAATAGCTCGTCAAATCTACGAAACACTCACCGGGGTGATCCCTACTACACTTAGCACAAGGATGATAACGAGGTATGTTATCAATACTGTTCTACGACCTAGACATAAAAGACCTTCCCCCTTGTTCCTGCCTGCCTCTAGATGTGGGAGCACTAGCTGATGAAGGCGCTGGCATAGACGGAAGTCTCTGATATTGAGGGTGGTTCCCTCCATATAACCTAGGCTGGCTAAACTCATGCTGCTCAGATCTAGCCCTCTTATTACCCCTCACTCTCTCTCTTCCTAATCTTATCCATCTCTATCTACTGTGCATGTATCATCAACCTAGCTAGATCCATATCCTTATGTAATATCGTAGTCCTACACTCCTTTAGTTCTAACCCAGAAACATCGATCATGAACTTGCTCATACTAGCCCGGGTGTCAGAAATCAAATTAGGAGCATACTTGGCCAACTAGTTGAACTTCAAGCAGTACTCCTTAATAGTCATAGAGCCCTACCTCAAGTTCATAAACTTCTCAATCTTTGCCTCCCTCATCTCAAGCGGAAAGAACTTGTCCAAGAAAGCATCTTAGAATACCTGCCAAGTTGTAAGAGCAGCATTATCACCTCTACCCTTCTTCCACGATACAACCTAGTCATAAGCAATGTCCTTTAGTCTGTAGGTCACCAACTCAACACTTTTTTCCTTAGAAATATGCATCACCTGCGTGATCTTTCTCATCTCCTCAAGGTACAACTGTGGGTCCTCATCTTTCTTAGACCCATAAAACTCTGGCAGATTCATTCACATAAAATCATGAATCTAAGCTACAGCTATATTACCTCCCTGCTGATTAGAAACTGTAGCTTGGTTATTGGCCCAAACATTAGCAGTGATTGCTTGGGATAACGCCTGAAAGGCCGCCCGAAACTCGGCATGAGACACAGTATCATTCAAAGGATCAACAGGTAAGGGTTGCTCATCATCATTCCTGTAGGCATTTTCTCTTCAGAGAGGCATTTTTTGAAATAGAAGAGAATAAATTATTAGATGAGAGGGACAGTTGTAGGCATGATAGAATCTAAAAGAAAAAACAACTTTTTCATAAAATGTCTCGTAGCCTCTTGCTTATAGATGTGGCGCGCTACACACCGATAATCAAGACTCTACTTAACGCTGTTTGTCAGACTCTCTAGGACTTCTTAAAACCTTAGGCTCTGATACCAAGTTTGTAACGATCCGAAATTGCCTCCTGGGATGTCACACGGTGTTTAAGGCTACAAGTAGCCCCAAGCTAACCCTTTGAGCCTGCTTCTACTAATAATACTCATTTCAAGATGTAATAATTCAAACACTAGCATAGTCATATCATATGAAGGGGAAATATAAAGAAACTACTTGGTCCAAATGACCACAATACTAGAATTCTCAACACAATCACAATCTGATAACTAGTCTGACAAAGCATCTACTAATCCATAAATTAGAGATCCATTGGGATAGGTCCCCAACTGACTCAAAATAAACTAAAAGAAATAACATAGTCTCTCAAATATGAAAATGTCTGAATATAGGTACTCGAACCATGAGGACTCACCACTGTAGGAATATAGATAGAGGTACTCAAAAGTCACCGACGAGGCTGGGACTGAGCACCTGAACCTATATTATAAGACAATGTAGCACATAGACGTATATGTGAATCAGCACTTGGGAATGTACTAAGCATGTGGGGGTGCATGCATTTATATAAAATAAAATCAATACTCTTTAATCAAATCATGCATGCAATAAGTAATGACTCACATGGCTTGAATAAGTATAAAATATAGAGCTCATGAATCATGTAGAATGGAGCATGTAACACAAATTTCATAAGTCATAATAGTTTAAATTTGAAATCATTAATCTTCTCTTATTCTCGTTACCCATAGGCTAAAGGAAACTTTAAATAATACTTTCAACTCATTCATATGTCTCATGGAGGGTAAAACTTCTTTAATACTCAAAATCTCATAACTCTTTTGAATTCAAGTATTTGGAATTCGAAATCATATAACTTTGAAACATACTTGAAAGCATTTCATTCACTTTAGGAAAATATCTCGTTACAAGCTTTAGGGGAAAATACTTATATCAAGGGAAAATACTTTAGTCTTAGGGAACAAATCTACAACTTTACTATTAGAAAAATAACTTGTATCAAGGGAGGTTCTCTTAACTGACATAAACCATGTGAGCTACATGGAGTCCAATATTTTGTCCTCATAAGAAAGAGACCCCACGTTGGGGAGGAGAGTCATACTCTTTCTAGGGAGTACAACCTCAATTCAGTGATCACTTATCTCAACCTCGGGCCCAATATCTCAGCCTTAGCCCTAAAATCTTAAATCTACGATAGCACGTAGTTCTGGGGTAAGAAACCATAGTAACTTACCCAACTTAGTGCTAAATACTACTCCCTTTAGTTTATCTTGATCATCTCATGGAAATCCACTTTAAAATAATCACATGGTTCATCAAGAACCCAATAATCAAATCTGTAATCTCATGTAGTGAAGTGGATTTCAAAACTTCATGACCATTAGGTTAAAACATTTCTCAATAATCTCAGAATACTCAAATCATGGGTGCTTATAGCATAAGAGTTCATAAATTGCAAATCTCAAGTAGGGCTCAATAACCCATAAATAACTCTCAAGTTAAAACTCATTAAAAGCATAATAGATATCATATAGATTCACAACTCATGTAGAAATTTGAAAATTTCAGTAATTTGTCTCAAAATATCAACATACTCATGTACTTCAATATCTCAAACATTTCAACTATTAATTTCTCAAGGATTAAAATCATGGGGTATAGACCCAGTTGCAATTTCTCAAGATAATATGTGAATATCATGCCATTAGACTCTTAATTCATGGGAAATATCAAAATATTGCAATCAATAATAATGGGTGAAAAGCCCTAATTCAAATTCATGTAAAATCTCGTAGATTGCAGAAAATCATAGCTTAAATAGGCCTTTGGGAACAAGGATGAAAAAATTACCCTTGTTCAAAATCCCACATACCTTAGATTATAAAATTGGATGAACGAGCTTGCTCTAAACTTTGCTTCTTACTCGTTAGAGAGAGTTCTTGCAACCTTTGAACTTGGGAAACTCAAATCTCAACTCAATTTGTAGAATCCATGGTTAGTTTTTGAATTTCTTAGAGAAGGGTTTTAGATTTGCTCTTGAGAGAGAAACCCTAGCCTTTGAATGTTTTGGGATATAATGATGCTATCAGGTTCATTTGGAATATATCTGAGGGTTAAAGGGGAAAAGACCCAAAAAAACTTTTAAAAAGGACTTAAAAATAATGAATGGGGGCTGTGATAGTTAAAGCGACGGTCCATTGCTATCCTGACGGTCCGTTGGGTTATTCGTCGCACGTTGGTCAGAAAAAGAACATGCTACCTTGGTGTCACAGTCAAACCGATGGTCCATCGCTTAGCCTTACGGTCCGTCGGATCATCTGTCGCACGTTGGCTAAGATGATGCCACACTGCCTGAGCGCGACGGTCCCAGCGACGGTTCGTCACAGCCTTGACGGTCCATCATTTTGTCTATCACACTTGGGACAAAAAAAGAAGTTAGTGCCTTGGTTGCGACGGGCCGAGCGATGGTCCGTCAGTCGTCGGATTATCCATAGCACCACGGGCGGTTCTGACCACTCTCAGTAAAATAGTCATAACTTCTCACCCCCATTTTGGATTTGGACGGAATTGGTATCATTAGAAAGATAATTCCATTAACTTGGGAAGTCACTTCTCAATCTTTTAGGGACAGAATTACACTTCACTTGACACGCTCTAAGGCTCAGACTATGAGGGAACTTTACGGGGTCTTATATTTATGCCTTTCAGTTTGATAAACCATATGAGAGACGAGTTTGATCATTTGGAGCAGGGCTTCATGACAGTTGCTGAGTATGAGGCAAACATTCATGCCCTATATAGATATTCCTATGATGGCATTTCCATCGAGTCTGAGAAGATTCAAAAGCATGTGCAGGGTTTAGATGTCTTTCTTTAGTTGGCTACGTCTTATATGGTTGTGCTTGGGGATTATTTTCAAAGTATTGTGGATTATGATAAAATGGCAAAGGGTATTGTTAGTGCATCTCAGGGAGGTTGTAATACCCCGATACTATAACCAATAGTTCAACCATGAATCAAGCTCATGAGAAATAAATTATGATATTTTGGGTTGTTTTCTGATCAAGGATGGTGTGTATTAAGGCCTTAAAGATGTCCTAACGATTGGGTGAATCAAAACATTCCTTACCGATTGAATTCTTAGGAAGGATATTGGTATAGTCAACTTCAAATGAGCATATCTATCTTTTTACTTGGAATTCTTTTAGCTCATGACCTATTAAAAGATAGATAATTGAATTAGCTTTCCAATGATACCAATTTTTTCAAAATATGATACCGGAGAAAAGAGTTATACCCATTTTACTCTAGCATGTCAATTTGTAAAAGGGTGATGATGTTTTTGACGGCCTGTCACGTTTCTGACAACATTTCTGATGACGTCGTCACATTTCTGAAGATATTTAATGACATCGTTAGCCTTAGGCAAAAAATAATTAAATTGGACCCTTTTGTGATAACATTTCGTGACGGCCTATCACGGGTCTAATGGCCTGTCACGGATGTCGTCAGCTATTTTTTCAGCAATTTAGAGACATTTTTGCACGGGTATTTTGATATTTTCCCATCTTTTGGAGGCCTCTATAAATATGAGAATCCCATCCAAACCCTAATTCCATCATTTTCTCTTCTAATTCTCTTGAGATAATATATCTAGGGTTATATCAAGAACATAAATCTTTCAAGAATCATCCATAAATCTTTAAAATTTCTTTAAGAACCAAGTTCCTCATAGTGTGGGATTCAAGAATTATTTATTTCAAGTGTGGATAAAGTCTCAAGCACTAAATTTCATCCAATTTCAAAGATTAAGGTATGTGGGATTTTGAACAAGAACGCTTCTTTCGTTCTTGTGCCCAAAGATTTAATTTCTATTGAATTTTGCAAAGTGGGTTTACACCCAAATTACTTTATCAAGGATTTATGAGATTTGAGCTACACAAGATTGACATATATGACTACTTCATTGTCTTATTTCATAAATTAAGAATTTATGTCATGAGTTGTATATTGTTATCATGAAATGATACTTTCTAAGTGATTTATGATAAGTGTCATGATTTATGATTTTCCATGAGAATTTTGTCTATTGAATATATATTGATATTGAGCTTGAGAGTCAAGAACGAGTTCTATGATATTTTCTGGAAGATTTGATACTTGATATGATTTGATAAGCAAATTTACTTGATGATGAGAAAGATTATTTTGAGATTTAGTCGAGTTAGGAATCCACATATTGATTATGATTTACAAGTGAGACATATATTTATATTTTGGTCTTCATGATAGACCCTTGAGTTGATTAAGGTGGTTTTTATAACGCGTTCTGAGCTTAAGTCTGGGAGTAGTATTTAGCACCGAGCGGGAAGTATGGGTTCAACGTATCCTACTTTCCCAGAAATACGTGCCACCATAGGATTAAGATTAAAGCTAAAGGCCAAGACATTTATCACTAAAGTTAAGGTTCTACTCCGATGGCAATGATAGAATAGGTCTCCCCAACGTGGGAAAGATGGTGGACTCTATGTAAGCTCACATGGTTTATGTCGGTTATAAAAAACTCCCAAGTCCATAATAGTCCAAGTTTCATGAGTTACCGAGTCACTCTAAGTCATGAGTCAAAGAGTTTGAGTTGAGTCCAACGGTTTGTGAGATTTATGAAGCATGTGTTATTATTGATGATTTATGGAAAATATTTTTCAGGTAACTCAAGCGAAGAGAGTCATTATTATCAGCATGCATGATTTTCTTATACATTTATCATATTATTTAAATGTTGCCTGCACCCCCACATACTCAGTACATTCCCAAGTATTGATTCCCATACTCTTCTATGTTCTATATTTTCTTGTGATGTAGGTTCAGGTGCTCATTCTCAGCAGTGACAGTGATCTTCAAGTACCTCCATCTACATTCGTACAGTTGGTGAGTCCTTATGGTTCGAGGACCTATGTCCCTGATTTTTGTCTTGATAGTAGATGGTTATTTATTTCCAGTTCAGTACGGGTCAGTTGGGGATCTTTCCCGATGGCTCCTCAGTCTTATGTAGTAGAGGTTTTGTTAGACTAGAGTACCAGTATGTACAGAACTTCAGTACTTTGATTGTACAGGATAGTATTTCTTTGTATTCCAGTATGTTCATGACATGATTATTCTTCTTTATTACAGATTGATTATTGTCATAGTGAGTTATAGAGGAGATGATAGGCTCAGAGGGTTAGCTTGAGGTCGCGTGTGGCCTTAAGCACCGTGTGACATGTTGGGATGGGATCTTGCGGCGTTACAAGCTTGGTATCAGAGCCTAAGGTTTAAAGGAGTCCTAGGGAGTCTGACAAGCTGCGTTACGTAGAGACTTGATCATCGGTGTGTAGCGTGCCACATCTATGAGCAAGATGCTACGGGATATTTTATGAAAAGTCATTTCTTTCTTTCAGAAGTCTTTCGTGCCTTTGACTATTTCTTACTGCTATTAATTTATGCTCTCTTATGATAGAAAATGCCTCCTCGTAGAGCTCGCAGAAACAACAAATGACCTCAACCCATTGATCCTTTAAATAAGACGGTGACTCATGCCGAATTTTGGCCAGCTTTTCAGGAGCTAGCCTAGGTAATTACTGCCAATGCTCAGGCCAATGTTCAGGCCGCTGTTTCACCTCTGCAAGAAGGTAATTCTGTAGCAGCTTGAGTTCGGGATTTTATGTGAATGAATTCGCCAGAGTTTTATGGGTCAAGGGTAGGTGAGGACCCACAGATGTACCTTGATGAGGTGAAAAAGATCACCTAAATTATGCATGTAACAGAGGAAGAAAATGTGGAGCTATCTTCCTATCGCTTGAAAGATATTGCTTATGATTGGGTGGAGTTGTGGAGGAAGAGTAGAGAGGAAGATACTGCTCCCATGACTTGGCAGTTGTTCTAGGATACATTCTTAGACTGATTCTTTCCCCCAAAGCCAAGGAAAGGAAAACTAGAAGAATTTATGAACTTGAGACAACTCTCCATGACAGTTAAGGAATATTGTCTTAAATTTAACCAGTTGTCTAAGTATGCTCCCGGTATGATGGCTGATTCCAGGACCAGTATGAGTAAGTTTTGATTGGCATATTGAGTTATATTGTGAAAGAGTGTAGGTCCTCTATGCTCAATAGGGACATGGATCTTTCTAGATTAATGATATATGCCAGTAGATTGAAGTGGACAAGGTGAAAGAGAGAGAGAGAGGGAATAAGAGAGTTAGATCAGAGCAGTAGGGGTATAGTCAGAGTAGATTTTCTGGAGAGATCCGCCCTCAGTTTCAGAGTCGTTCTTTTGTCCAAGCACCGTCATCAGCTAGTACTTCTGCATCTGTAGTCAGGCAGGAGTAGGGTAATAGACCTACTTTGTCTAGGTCTCAAGACGGTGTGAGTAATAGACCTAACTATCCCTCGTGTGCTAAGTATGGTAGGACGCATCCTGGAGAGTGTATGGCTGAGCAGAGAGGTTGTTTTAGTTGTGGTAAGTTGGGCCACAAATTCAGGGATTGCTCATATGCTAGACAGGGGAGCCGTGATGTTTGTCCCTAGAGTTAGGCTATTAGTGTTCCAGCCCCTTGGGTTCGTCCTACTCCTCCTCAGGGTGCCTCATCTAGTACTTTTGGTGGTCAGCACAAGAATTGCTTTTATGCTATACCACCCTGCCAGGAGCAGGAGGATTCACCAGATGTTGTTAATGGTACACTCTATGTATTTCATTTTGATGTGTATGTGTTAATGGACCCTGGGTCAAGTCTTTCTTATGTGACTCCGTTAGTGGCTGTGAATTTTGAGATCAATGCTGAAAAGATTCTTGAGCCTTTTCTAGTTTCTACTTCAGTAGGTGAACCTGTTGTTGCTAAGCAAGTATATAAGAAGCTTCCTATCACTGTCCTTTACAGAGTTATGCTTGCAGATTTGATTGAGCTAGACATGGTTGATTTTGACTTTATTTTGGGTATGGATTGGCTTCACTCTTGTTATGCGTCTATAGACTGTCGTAGCCATGTCGTCAAGTTTTAGTTTCCTAATAAGCCAGCCTTTGAGTGGTCCAAAAATTCTGTATCTCCCAGGAGTTATTTCATATCCTATCTTAAAGCTAGGAAATTGATATCCAAGGGTTGCATCTATCATTTGGTTTGAGTTATGGATACTAAGTTTGAGACTCCGACCATTCAGTCGATCAGCATTGTTAATGAGTTTTGTGATGTTTTTCCAGAATATCTCACCGGGGTACCTCCCGATAGAGAGATAGAATTTGGGATTGATCTTCTCCCTGACACATAATCTATTTTTATTCTTCTATATCGTATGGCCCCCACAAAACTTAAGGAGTTGAAAGATCAACTCAAAGATCTTCTAGATAAGGATTTCATAAGGCCTAGCGTATCTCCTTGGGGTGTACCCATTCTGTTCGTTCGAAAAAAATGGTTCATTGTGGATGTACGTTGATTATCATCAGCTTAACAAGGTCACAGTCAAGAACAAGTGCCCTCTTCCTAGAATTGATGACCTGTTTGATCAGCTGCAAGGTGCTAACTATTTCGTAAAAATAGACTTGAGATCTGGTTATCACCAGCTTAAAGTTAGGGAGTGTGATATTCCAAAGACAACTTTTCGCACCTGATATGGTCATTTTGAGTTCTTGGTCATGTCCTTTGGGCTAACAAATGCTCTAGTAGACTTTATGGACCTCATGAATCAGGTGTTTAGACAGTACCTGGATATGTTTGTTATTGTTTTCATAGATGATAATCTTGTATACTCCCAAAGTGAGAACGACCATGCAGATCATCTCCGAATAGTCTTGTAAACCCTTAGAGATCATCAACTATTTGCCAAATTTAGCAAGTGCGAATTTTGTCTAAGGCCAGTTACGTTTCTGGGTCATATGATTTCTTCTGAAGGTATTCGAGTTGACCCTCAAAAGATAGAAGCTGTGAAAAATGGACTAGACATATTTCCCCATCTAATATTAGGAATTTCTTGGGTCTAGCTGGCTACTACCATCGTTTTATTAAGGGTTTCTCTTCCATTGTGTCTCCTTTGACTCGGCTGACCCAAAAGAAAATTAAATTCCTGTGGTCTGACTTTTGCGAGAAGAGTTTTCAGGAGTTGAAGACTCGACTCACTTCAGCCCCTGTGTTGACCCTTCCAAATGGTGTAGATGATTTGTTGGTGTACTATGATGCTTTTAGAGTTGGGTTGGGTTGCATGTTGATGTAAAAAGGTATGGATATAGCTTATGCCTTAAGATAGTTGAAATTGCATGAGAAGAACTACTCGACCCATGACCTTGAGTTAGCTGCAGTGGTTTTTGCCTTGAAAATCTGGAGACACTATTTGTACGGTGTTCATGTTGATGTCTTTATGAATCACAAGAGTTTCCAGTATGTGTTTACTCAGAGAGAGTTGAATCTTCGTCATAGGCGATGGTTGGAATGGTTAAAGGACTATGATATAAATATGTTGTATCACCCGGGCAAGGCCAATGTAGTGGCAGATGGCCTTAGCAGGTTGTACATGGGTAGTGTAGCACAGTTCGAGAAAGATAGGAAGGAGTTAGCTCATGAGGTGCATCGTCTGGCTAGGTTGGGAGTTAGATTGCTTGATTCAATTGAGGGTAATGTTTGGGTCCAAAGTAGTTTCGAGTCTTCTCTAGTTTCAGAAGTAAAGGAGAAGCAAGATATGGATCCTAGTTTGGTCAGACTGAAGGAGTCAGTTAAAGACCAAAAGATGGAGGTTTTCTCCCAAGGGGGAGATAGTGTATTGAGATTTCAGAATAGATTATGTGTGCCTGATATTGAAGATTAAAGGCGGAGAATTATGGCTGAAGTGCATGGCGCGTGATATTCTATTCATCCTAGTGCTACCAAGATGTACCGCTATTTGTGAGAAATCTATTGGGGAAAGGGTATGAAAAAGCATATAGCAAATTCGTAGAAAAGTGTACAACTTGCCAACAGGTTAAGATAGAACTCCAAAGACCTGGTGGAATGATGCAAGAATTCAGTATTCCTACTTGGAAGTGGGAGGAAGTAAATATGGATTTTGTGACTGGTTTACCTCCTTCTCGACGTCATCATCATTTGATTTGGGTCGTTGTAAATAGGTTGACTAAGTCCGTATATTTATTGCCAGTGCATACATCTTTCACCGCTAAGGACTATGCTAAGCTGTACATTCAAGAGTTAGTCGGGTTGCATGGAGTTCCTTTGTCTATTATCTTCGAAAGGGGAACTCAATTTACTTCTCATTTTTGGAGGGATTTTCAGAAGGGTCTTAGTACCCAAGTTCATCTTAGATCCGCTTTTTTATCCGTAGAGAGATGGTCAGGCTGAGAGGACCATCCAAACTTTGGAGGATATGTTGAGGGCATGTGTTCTTGATTTCAAAGGAAGTTAGGATGAATATTTGCCATTGATTGAATTTGCTTACAACAATAGTTTTCATGCTAGCATTGGAATGGCTCCATTTGAGGCTTTATATGAAAGGTGATGTAGATTACCCATAGGTTGGTTTAAAGTGGGTGAAGCCACTGTGAGTGGACCTGATTCTGTGTTTGAAGCTATGGAGAAAGTTAAGCTGATTTGGGAAAGGTTAAAGATAGCCCAGAGTTGTCAAAAGTCATATGCAGATGTGAGAAGAAGAGCTCTTGAGTTTGAGGTTAATGATCTAGTGTACTTGAAGATTTCACCCATGAAGGGGGTGAAAATATTTGGTAAGAAAAGGAAGCTTAGTCCCCGATATGTTGGCCCTTATAGAGTTTTGAATTGTGTTGGGAAAGCAGCTTACAAGATTGAATTGTCTGCCGAGTTGTCAACTGTCCATCCTATCTTTCACGTTTCTATGCTCAAGAAGCACATTGGTGATTCTGTTGTTGTTGATACGTCAGATAGTTTCGATGCTCAGGATAGCCTTTCGTATGATGAAGTTCTGATTAAAATCCTAGATTATCAAGTTCGTAGACTAAGAAATAAGAAAGTTCCCTTGGTCAAAGTTCTATGGCAAAATCAATCAGTCGAAGGTGCTACTTGGGAAAGAGAAGTAGATATGCAAACCAGATACCCTCATCTCTTCTCTGAGAGTTCAAATTAAGCCGAAGGTACTATTCTTCCATGATCCAGTTTCCTTCAAATCCAGTGTATTCAGCTATATGGTTATTCTCTCTATGATTCATGCATTTTGTGAAGTACTCGAAAGTTTAGAATGAAGTAAGCCCTTTTAGTGAGTCGTTCCAGCTATACGTCCTCATTTTCTCTTAGTCTTAGCCTATCTAGCCACATTCAAGGACGAATGTTTCCAAGGGGGAGATATTGTAATACCCCGAGAGTCTAACCAATAATGCATCCATGAATCAAGCTCATGAGAAATAAATTATAATGTTTTAGGTTGTTTTCTGATCAAGTATGGTGTGTTTTAAGGCCTTAAAGATGTCCTAACGATTGGGTAAATCAAACCAATCCTTACCGATTGAATTCTTGGGAAGGATATTGGTATAGTCAACTTCAAATGAGCATATCTCTCATTCTACTTGGAATTTTTGAGCTCATGACCTATCAACAGATAAATAATTGAATTAGCTTTCCAATTATACCAATTTCGCTAAAATCTAATACTGGAGGAAAGAGTTATACCCATTTTACTCCAGCATGTCAATTTGTAAAATGGTGACGATGTTTTTGACAGCCTGTCACATTTCTAACGACATTTCTAATGACATCGTCACATTTTTGATGACATTTTTGACGACATCCTTAGGTAGAAAATCGTAAAATTTGACCCTTTTGTGATGACATTCTGTGACGACCTATCACGGGTCTGATGACCTGTCATAGATGTCATCAGTTATTTTTTTTAGCAATTTAGAGACATTTTTGCAAGGGTAGTTTGGTATTTTTGCATCTTTTGGAGGCCTCAACAAATATGAGAATCTCATCCAAACCCTAATTCCATCATTTTCTCTTCCAATTCTCTTGAGATAATATATCTAGGGTTATATCAAGAACATAAATCTTTCAAGAATCATCCATAAATCCTTAAAATTTCTTCAATAACCAAGTTCCTCATAGTTTGGACTTCAAGAACTATTTATTTCAAGTGTGGATAAAGTCTCAAGCACTAAAGTTCATCCAATTTCAAAGATTAAGGTATGTAGGGTTTTGAACAAGAACACTTCTTTCGTTCTTGTGGCCAAAGATTTAATTTCTATTGAATTTCATGAATTTTCCAAATTGGGTTTACACCCAAATTACTTTATCAAGGATTTATGAGATTTAAGATATACAAGATTGACACATATGACTACTTCATTGTCTTATTTCTTAAATTAAGAATTTATGTCATGAGTTGTATATTGTTATCATGAAATGATAATTTCTAAGTGATTTATGATAAGTGTCATGATTTATGTTTTTCCATGAGAAGTTTGTCTATTGTATATATATTGATATTGAGCTTGAGAGTCAATAACGAGTTCTATGATATTTTCTGGAAGATTTGATACTTGATATAATTTGATAAGCAACTATACTTGATGATGAGAAAGATTATTTTGAGGTTTAGTCGAGTTAGGAATCCACAAATTGATTATGATTTACAAGTGAGATATATATTTATATTTTGGTCTTCATGATAGACCTTTGAGTTGATTAGGTGGATTTCCTAACGCGTTCTGAGCTTAAGCCTGGGAGTAGTATTTAGCACCGAGAAGAAAGTATGGGTTCAGTGCATCCTACTTCTCCAGAACTACGTGCCACCATAGGATTAAGATTAAGGGCCAAAGGCCAAGAAAGGTATCACTAAAGTTAAGGTTCTACTCCGATGGCAATGATAGAACAGGTCTCCCCAACGTGGGCAAGAAGGTTGACTCCGTGTAAGCTCACATGGTTTATATCGGTTATAAGAAACTCCCAAGTCCATAATAGTCTAAGTTTCATGAGTTACTGAGTCACTCTAAGTCATGAGTCAAAGAGTTTTAGTTGAGTCCAACGGTTTGTGAGATTTATGAAGAATGTGTTATTATTGGTGATTTATGGAAAATATGTTTCAGGTAACTTAAGCAAAGAGAGTCATTATTATCAGCATGCGTGATTTTCTTATACATTTATGATATTATTTAAATGTTGCCTGCACTCCCACATACTCAGTACATTCCCAAGTATTGATTCCCATACTCTTCTATGTTTTATATTTTCTTGTGATGTAGGTTTAGGCGCTCAGTCTCAGCAACGATAGTGATCTTCGAGTACCTCCACTTACATTTGTACAGTTGATGAGTCCTCATGGTTTGATGACCTATGTCCTCAATTTTTGTCTTGATAGTAGATGGTTGTTTATTTCCAGTTCAGTATGGGTTTGTTGGAAATCTATCCCAATGGCTCCTCAGTCTTATGTAGTAGAGGCTTTGTCAGACTAGAGTACCAGTATGTATAGAACTTCAGTACTTTGATTGTACAGGATAGTATTTCTTTTGTATTCTAGTATGTTCATGACATGATTATTCTTCTTTATTATAACTTGATTATTATCATAGTGAGTTATAGAGAAGATGACAGGCTTAGAGGGTTAGCTTGAGGTCGCGTGTGGCCTTAAGCACCGTGTGACTTCTTGGGATAGGATCTTGGGGCATCACAAAGGTTCCAAGAAGGCGCGATGTTTTAGTGAGTTCAGGATTTAAAATTCTAGAGGCAGAGATTTTTGAGGTTCTCGTGGATACCATGGTAGGCCAGTATAGGAGGCTTTATAAAGTTTAGGTAGTGGACCTTCTAGTTCAGTGGTTCAGGGTAGCCGTTTGGGACCAATTGTACCTTCTCCTATTGAGACTGGTCATAGAGGTTGTTATGTATGTTATGACATTGGCCATATATCTAAGGACTATCCCCGCTGGGTGGTTTGCGCTACTCTTATTCCAACTATGAGGGGTAGGGGTGCTACTAGATGTGTAAAGGGTAGAGACAGTGGAGCTCGAGGCGGTGGTTGTGGGGCCACTCAGGTAATTAATGATCATGAGGCCACCCAGGTAGTTAGTGGTTATGCTCAGTGTTATGCTTTACCAGCCAGACCCGAGGCAGAGGCTTCTAATGTTATGATTATAGGTATTATCCCCATTTATTTCAAACTACATCTGTATTATTTGATCCTGAATTGACTTTCTCCTATGTGTCTGTGTTTTTTTCTTTGGGTTTTGATTTTGTTAGTGTGCCTCTTACTATGCTTATTCGTGTATCTACCCTGGTAGGTGATTTTATAGTGGTGGATCGGGTGCACTGATCTTGTGTTGTGAATTTTATCGGGCGTGAAATTTTGTTAGACTTTCTTGTGTTAGATATGGTCGATTTTGATGTTATTTTGGGTATGGATTGGTTGACTCCTTATCATATTATCTTTGATTATTTTGCTAAGGTTGTAACTTCAACTTCGTCTGGTGTGGGAAGGATAACTTAGAAAGAAGCACTTCATTCGGGTCCTAAAAGGATTATATCTTATGTTCAGGCTCATAAATTGGTTGAGAAGGGATGTTTATCTTATGTTCAGGCTCATAAATTGGTTAAGAGGGGGTGCTTATATTACTTAGCTCATATTCATGACACCAGTGTTATTTCACCTCCTTCCTTGGATTCTTTCTGTGTTGTTTGTGAGTTTATGGATGTATTTTCTATGAACTTGCCTAGTATGCCTTCGGATTGAGATATTGAGTTCACTATTGATGTTGAGCTGAGCACCAAGCCCACTTCTATTCCTGTTTATAGGATGGCCCCAGCAGAGTTAAAGGAAATAAAGGATCAGTTGTAGGAATTATTGAATAAGGGATTTATCCAACCTAGTATTTCACCTTGGGGTGCGCCTGTCTTGTTTGAGAAGAAAAAGGATCGGTCTATGCGAATGTGTATTGATTATCGACGGTTGAATAAGGTGATGATTAAGAATAAGTATCCTCTTCCTTGTATTGATGATTTATTTAATTAGCTTTAGGGTACTACAGTGTTTTTAAAGATTGATTTGAGGTTCGATTATTACCATTTGTGTTTAGAGCTTCGGATATTCTAAAGACAACTTTTCAGACTCGTTATGGTCATTATGAGTTCTTGGTCATGTCTTTTGGGTTGACCAATGCCCCTGCCGCATTCATGGAGAGGATGAACCGGGTGTTTCGATCGTATCATGACTCCTCTATTATTGTATTTATAGATGATATCTTGGTTTATTCCAAGAGTGAGGTTGAGCATGAGGAGCATTAGTGGATTTTACTTCAGAGATTGAGGGATGAAAAATTGTATGCTAAGTTCTCTAAGTGCGAGCTTTGGTTGGAGTCTGTTTCTTTCTTGGGTTATGTGATAACTAAGGAAGGTATTATGGTTGATCTAGCCAAGGTTGCAGTAGTTCGTGATTGGGCTAGACCTACTTTGCCCATCGAGATTTGGAATTTTGTTGTCTTAGCAGGTTATTATCGGTGTTTTGTTGAGAGTTTTTCATCTATTATAGTTCCATTGACTAAGTTGACCTAGAAAAACATTTCCTTTCAGTGCTTTGATGGTTGAGAGGCGAGCTTCCAAAAGCTTAAGGATTTATTGACTTCGCCTCTTATATTTTCTTTGCCCAAGGAGGGTGTGGCGTTATCGTGATTTATGATGCTTCAGGTGTTGGATTAGGTGTTGTGTGGATACAAAGGGAAAGGTTATTGCTTATGCATCTCATCAGTTAAAGCCTTATGAGAGGAATTATCATACCCATGATTTGGAGTTGTGCACAATTGTGTTTGCCTTGAAGTTATAGAGGCACTACTTATATGGAGTCCGTTGCGAGATCTTCTCAGATCATCATAGCCTTCAGTACTTTTTCACCCAGCGAAATCTTAATATGAGGCAGTGCCATTGGCTTGAGTTACTTAAGGATTATGACTTGACCATTCGTTATCATCCGGGCAAGGCTAAAGTAGTTGTGGATGACTTGAGTTGAAAGTCGACTAGCATGGGTAGCTTGGCACATCTTTTAAGCTAGGAGAGGATTTTAGCCTTAGAGGTTTAGTATTTAGCTAACCAGATGGTTAGGCTTGATATTTCGACACCTGGAGTATTTTTGGTATTTGTAGAGGCTAGATCTTCTTTGATGGAGTAGATTTGAGCTCACTAGTTTAATGATGTTGGATTGAGGTTGATTCGAGATAAGGTGTTGAGTAGGGAGGCTAAGGAAGCCTCTCTTAATTTAGATGGAGTTTTATGGATTAGAGGCTGAGTTTGTGTGCTAAGAGTGGATGATTGGATTAGTTTTATCTTGGAGAAGGCTCATTATTTAAAATATTCTATCCAGGTGTGACTAAGATGTACCGTGATCTGAGACAGCATTGCTGGGGGGTGGTATAGGTGAGATATAGATAATTTTGTGTCTCATTGCCTATGTTGTCAGTAGTTGAAGGCTGAGCATATGAGGCCTAATGGGTTGCTTCAGAAGTTATCCCTTCCCAAGTGGAAGTGGGAACGGATCACTATAGACTTTGTGATTGGTTTGCCTCGTACATCTCATAATTCTGACAGTGTTTAGGTCATCATGGATTGATTGACCAAGTCAACTTATTTTATTCCAGTTCAGATCTCATTTAGTGAGGAGAAGTTGGCCCATATCTATATTCGTGAGATTGTGTGTCTGCATGGTGTGCTAGTTTCCATTATTTCAGATCAAGGTTCTACGTTCACCTCTCACTTTTGGAAGACTTTTAAAGATGAGTTGGGTACTTTCGTTGATCTTAGCATAGTGTTTCACCCCAACTCATTGCCAATCAGAGTAGACTATCCAGCTTTTAGATGTTATGCTCCGCATATGCATGATGGATTTTGGTGGTAAGTAGGAGCAGTATTTGGCTTTAGCTGATTTTGCATATAACAGCGACTACCATTCCAGTATCAACATGGCTCCTTTTGTGGCATTGTATGGTAGGCATTATTGCTCCCCAGTGGATTGGTTTGATGTTTCAAATGTGAGACCGCGAGGTATGAACTTGCTTTGTGAGTCTATGGATAAAGTTCAGGTCATTCAGGATAGACTTAGAGAAGCTCTGAGTAGGCAGAAGTGCTATACTGATTGTATACTTCGTGCCTTGAGATTTGTTGTTGGTGATCTTGTCTTTCTACGAGTTTCACCCATAAAGGGTGTGATGAGGTTTGGGAAAAGGGGCAAGCTTAGCCCTAGGTATACCGGCCCATTTGAGATTCTTTAGTCTGTTGGTGATGTGGATTATAAGTTGGCTTTGTCCCCTGATCTATCAAATGTTCATATAGATTTTTCATATTTCTATGCTTCGCCGTTACATTTTGGACGAGTCTCATGTTATTCATTGGGAGTCAGTTTAGTTAGATGAGCGATTGTCTTTTGTTGAGGAGCTGATCTCCATATTGGCTAGGGATGTTTGGCGGTTGCGCTCTAGAGTGATCATTGTGGTTATGGTCTAGTGGCGATATCGACCTATAGATAAGGCTACTTGGGAGGTCGAGTTTGATATGCATAGTTCTTATCCCCAGCTCTTTGTTGATTTAGGTGTTTCTTTACCTTAGTTTGAGGATGAACTATATTTTTAGTAGTAAATGATGTAACGATCATCTTTTTGATGAAATATGTGAATTGTCTATTTTTGTGTGATTTGACTATTTAACCCTCCCCGTAGTTGCATTATGGTATTTCTGGAGTGTGGGGGTGATTGGCATAGTTCTCGATGATTTTGGTACCATTGATATTATGATTTTTGATGGGTTCGAGAGCTTTATTTTGAACTTATATGGATATCTTTTGATCCATGCAATGGATGAATGAATAGACTGCGCTAACATATCTGGAATGTCGATTTTAAGCTGGGTAGACCTTTGGTTGGGTCCCGGTGCATTCGAGCTCATTTCGACCTATTGATTGGAAAGTTGTTAAATTAGAAATATGGGTGTGGGATTCACATTTGGTCGAAATGACTTCTGATGGAAAGTCCAATTTGCCAGTAGATCCAAAATGTCAATTTTAGGATGGTAACATTTTTTGTGTGATTTTACAGCTTTTAAATCTCATTTCGTCTCTTGGTTTGGAAAATTATAATTTTGGGTTTCGGGGGTCACTCTATGAAAACGATAATTTTTTGAAAATTTGACTTCGCCAATGCGTCCGAAAGTCTAATTTAATATGGACGCATAGTTCATTTACATTCACTGGACTCCGAATAAATTCTGGACACCCCGTCGGTGACCGGATCAAACTAAAAAAATAATTTTTCCCAGCTGGTGCATAGTATAAAAAACAGCTTTTACACCTTTTTTTGGCCTATTTTGTCCATTTTTTACTTGCCTCTTGAGAGTTAAACCCTAAAATATTGTGAGAACTTAAAAGTGAAGCTTGTGGGAGCTTGGAAAGCTAGATTTACATCTATTTCTTGATTCTCTTACAGATTTAAGGTAAGAATTCAACATTTTCTTAGTAATTTCTTTATTAATATTTCAAACCCCCAAAATCTTAGGGCTTGATTTTAAACCCCAATTTCACTCTTGTTCACCTGAATAATATTTTAATCTTATAATTACTAGTTTTTCATCAATTTAACCTTCAAAATAACTCAAATTCTTGATTTTAACCTGAATTTCAAAGATTTTACCCGGTAAAGCTTTAAAATATTTTTCTTCTATCTGAACCTCATTTTTTTACTCGATTTGACTTGGTTTTTCAGCTGTAGGTTTCTAAAAATATGGGGAACACATTTACAAAATAATGTTACGATTTTTTTTTTCAAAAATCTATTTTGGGGGTCTGTTTTGACCTCAAACCAAAAGTAGTCTATATGAGTGTCGTTGGTTTTTTTTTTTGACTTGTTGATCCCATATTTGATGTTTTTAGTGAAGTTTGGGACTTTTCATGAGGAGTAAGACTTGGGAGCAAAGTCTTGGTTATAATATTTTGGCTTTTGAGGTAGGTTATGGCTTAATTCTTTCAGACTGGGCTGGATAGTAAATGATGGGAAAAAATGCATGTTGAGGGTAGAAACTAATCATAAAAAATGGTTATTAATGTGTTGTGCCCGTGTGGGGGCCTATATGTAATGTAATTATTGAAATTGAGATATTATGTTATTTGTGTGACCGTGTGGGATCCTATGTGATGTTGATAGCCTTGAATATATGTGAATAATTGTATTGTGTTGTAGAAATGCCTAATGTGGTACCATTGGTATTGTGATTTATTCATACTTGTTGTTATATGAGACATTTAAAAATTCATGGATGAAATAAAAATAATGAGTGAATATTAGCTCACGTGATTGTGGAAATATATAATTGAGGTTTATTGTAGAAATATATCATTGTGATTGATTGTGGAAATACTCATTATGATTGGTTGTGAGCATAATATCCTCATATCATACCCATTCATGAAACATTGGTACCACCGTGGCAATATCTAAGAAACACTGGCAACACATTTTACAAAACTCTCCTCGACGAAAGTGCTGGGGAGGAGATATTGTAACATCTTATAAAACCCTTTCCAAGAGAGGCGCCGAAAATGATATATGAGATATGTGGATTTTAAACAGGTTGACGAACCCCATGTGGGTCTTGCGTTGGGAGGCTTGCCTCCATAGGTGTATACAGGAATTGTGGGACGATTCCTAAGGTTGTGTGATGACCTCGTGCATCATCATCATCATCATATATGTTCCACTTGCATTATTATGTTTATGTTGTGTTGTATTTCCATATTGACTTGCCATCTATGTAATTGTCTTATTTTCTTTTACTTGTATTTAATGCTCTTGTATATGCATGTTTCCCCTTGTTCTACTTATGTGTGATATAATACATATTTGTGTTCTATCATGGTGTGATGTTACAATATATGTGATGTATTAGAACTGTTAGTGCAAGAGCTGTGGGCTACTATTATGGGACATTTTCTGATTGCAGGTGACATGCCCTTAGTGTATATTTTGTATGATTTATTTACTACTTTTCTTGGTCAGCCTATGATACCTACTTAGTACAAGTGGACTGTACCCATGCCTACTGCGCCCTTTTGGTGTAGGTCCTATCTCGAGTGTACCTCAACTTGCTTGACTCGGGCGATTATTAGAGCTTTCAGGGTAGCGGTTGGACATTCATGCATCCAGAGTTCACCTCTATCTTTCCATAGTATTTATGTATTTATTAGTATTCGGAGACAAATATTATTTCTTTGTGGTTATTTTTATGATGTATTTGATTTCTGGATTGTATTAGTAGTTCTTACACTAATGACACCTGGTTTTGGGCCTGATCAGTATTTTGAATATGTTCTTTCTGCATTGTTATGATTACTTTTATGGTTCATCTTCTTTCTAGAAGCCTTACCTTAGGATATTTCTGTCTTTTCCTCTTTTCGTATCATTTTGGGTGATAGGCTTACTTGTCAAGGTACGCAGTGATAAGTGTCATCATGACCCTCCTTTCTGGGTCGAGACAGATGAACACCATGTGTAAGTCCTTCTTCCTTTCTCTATACTGCTCCACAAGTCTTCTTATGAGATAGATAAATTCTATAATCAAGTCCTGGTGTAAATTTGCACTAATTCTCAAAAATATTCATGATCCTCTTTACCTTCATCTCCACCACCCTCTTTCAAATCTTTATAGTGTGACTTAAAAATTGATATTCTATAGTTATCACAATTATGTATGTCACGCTTATTCTTATACAATAGAATTATTGTACTCAATCTCCAAGTTTTTCTTATTTTATCTTCTTGAAAATAGCATTAAAGAACTTGGTTATCCACTCTATACCTGTCCCAACTGTTATCTACTAAAAATTTATTAGAATCTTATCTAACCAATCAATTTACCACTACATATCCTACGAATAGCACACTTAACCTCTTAAACCTTTATTTTTTAAAACTAGCAATATTTCACCTCCTTAACCTTTATACACCTATAATAACCACAACTGCGACGCCACTCAGAGTGCTCCAAATCCCCTAGCACATTGCCTTTGTCCATCTCTTCATTCAAGAGTTTATGGAAGTATTTCTACGATCATTTTCTAATTAGTGCCTCCTCTTCCAGTACTATTCCATCCTCATACTTGATGCACTTTACTTGATCAAGGTCATAGGTCCTCCTCTTTCTAACCTTGGCTACCTTTTACAACTTTTTATCTCCTACATTTATCCTCTAATTCTATGTATAAGAGATCAAAGGTTGTTGTCTACCGCCGTAACTGCTAATTTTACCTCCTTCCTATCTATTTTATACTTCTCTTCCTCATCCCTTCTCTCCACAAACTTCACATAAGCTATATTTTTTGTCTCTACTTCCGCTTGTACTTCTCTATTCAATCACTAGTCACCTCTATGCCTGCTAGATCGACCTCTCTAGCCATATCTCTAATGCAGCTACAACCTTATCCCACATACCCAACAGCCAAATTCTCCCCTATATGCAAGGCACTGATCATAGTCAACTTGCACTGATCATAGTCAAGCTACCCTATTAGATCCTTGGTTGGTAATCCATAACCTTCTTCTTCCTCTCCTTTTTGATCTCCGAATCCATCACCAAAAGATTTTTTTTGGGTAGAAAGATATCTTAATTTGGTTAACCTTACATTATTTATAAAGGCTTTTATATCGCTTTCTAAGGATCAAAATGTTTATCTAAGTTTTGGGCATCGAACTATAAAGGTAATCAAGTGTTCCTCCTTCTCCAAAAAACTTGAATCAATGATCATCAACTCAAAGGACCTTGTGAAATTCAAAAGAGAGACTCCTACTTCAGTTCTATCACTGAAGTTAAGAATTTCATGAACATCGTTATAAACCCTCGAGGATGGTATAATGTGACAATTGAAATCTCCTTCAATGAAATTTTTAGTGCTTGACATTTACTAATTTTCATCTACTGTAACAAACTAATTTCTCTAACCACCTCATCCAAAACCTCCCAAAAGATCTTTTTCTCTTTGTCCAAACCCTTTTGTTGTACAAAGAGTGTTTAGAGTAGAACCTCCAAATACTAACTAAATCATCACCATCTTAGTATTGACCCTCCTAAACTGTACCACTTGCTCTTTAAACTCGTTATCTACTAAGATTCCTATTGTATTCTTATTATTTACACCTTTTGAATATCAGAACTTATGCACATTACCTCCTTATCTTTAATACCTACCCAGTAAGTTATTTGGACTCATAAATTTAGGTTATGTACTCATATCGACACAACATGAGTGTGGGATCTGTATTTGATTTGGTCAATCAACTTTGGATACTTTGACAAAAATTAACAGAAAATATTTTCACAAATTTAATGATTTTTGTAATCAAAATAATAGTTATGGTGGAATTGAAGGAAACAAAATACCTTGTATAAAGAAATTTCTATGTTACTATTATTGTAGGCGTATCATGGTCGAGGAGGTTATGGTGCTACTCGTAGAATGCGGAGGGGTTGGGTGACTCTACCAGATGAGATTTCGATAGATTTTTGAAAAACCTTGGTGGGGAAGGTATGGAGTGGCTGACAAGGTTGTTTAACATCATTTTTAAAGTGACAAAGATGCCTGAAACCTTGAGATGGAGTACGATGATTCCATTATATAAGAACAAGGTGATATTCAGAGTTGCGACAACTATAGGGGCATCAAGTTGTTGAGTTGTACTATAAAGGCTTGGAAAAAGGTGGTAGACTTGAGGTTGAGGAGGATAGTGACTATTTTCAAGAATTAGTTCAATTTTATGCTAGGTCGCATGGCTACTGAGGCTATTCACCATGTACAAAGATTAATGGAGCAGTATTGAGAGAAGAGGAAGAACTTGAATATGGTTTTTATCGATCTCGCGAAGACGTATGATAAAGCCCCTATAGAGATTCCATTGAGGTGCTTAGGGGATAGAGGTGTGCCCATGGCATACACAAGGTCAATTCAAGACATGTACAACAGAGCAAAGACTTGTGTAAGGATGGTAGAAGGAAATTCAGAGCACTTCCTTATTTTGATAAGATTATACCAAGTATTGTCTCTTAGCCCATTTTTATTTTCCTTGGTGATGAATGTTTTGAAATGGCGTATTTAAGGGGAGGTTCCATGGTGTATGTTATTTGCTGATGGTGTTGTACTAATTGACGAGATCAGAAAATAGTTAATGCTAAGTTGGAGAATTGGCAATAGAACCTAGATTTTAAAGGGTTTAGGTTGAGAAGGACTAAGACTGATTACTTAGAATGTAAGTTTAGCGATTTGATGCATAAGGTTGACGTGGTAGTAAAGCTGGATTCTCAAGTCATTCGAAAGAGGGATAGTTTCAAGTATCTTGGGTCTATAATTAGGGAAATAGAGAGATTGAAGAGGATGTCACACACTGTATTGGTGTAGGGTGGTAGAAGTGAAGGCTCTCTTTAGAGTCTTGTGTGATAAAATGGTTCCTCCTAATCTTAAAGATAAGTTTTATAGAGTAGCAGTCCGATCGGTTATGTTGTATAGAGCAGTGTTGTCTAGCTAAAAACTCCCATATCCAAAATTAGGTGGCGGAGATGAGGATGTTGAGATGGATGTGTGGACTTACCAAGAGAGATAGAGTTCAAAATGAGATTATTCGTGAAAAGGTGGGTGTCGCTTCAGTGAAAGATAAGATGCAAGAAGTGAGGTTGCTATGATTTGAGCATATGATAATGAGGGGAAAGGATGCTCCAATATGGAGGTACGATAGGTTGGCAATGGATGGTTTTAAGTGGGTAGAGGTAGGCTGAAAAAATATTGGAGGGAGGTGATTAGGAATGCCATGGATTGGTTACAACTTACAGAGAACATGACCCTTGATAGGAAGGTGTGAAGGACTCGAACTAGGATAGAGAATTAGTAGGTAGGAGTGCATTGTTTGTACCTGTGCCTGTAGTTTCATGTAGTTTCATATTCGTAGTGTTCTGAGGATATTTGTGATCTTGAATAGATAGTTTATAGTATTACTCCGTTGATATCTTATTTTTTTATTATCTAGTGGTGTGTTATGCTATTTTGTTGTTTATTTTTATGTTTTTTGTGGTTATACTGTTATCTATCCTGAGCCGAGGATCTATTGGAACCAACCTCTCTAATTCATCTGAGGTAGTGGTATGGACTGCATACACTCTACCCTCTACAAACTCCACTTTGTGGGAATACATTGGGTATATTTTTTTTTGTTGTTGTTAGAGGTAGTGGTATGGACTGCGTACACTCTACCCTCCCCAGACCCCACTATGTGGGAATATACTGGTTTTGTTGTTGTTGTTGTTGTTGAACTTTTCCACATAATATCTCATAATTTAGGGTTTATAACACTATTCTTGGATATTTGAATTATTTGTAGCCAAATTTCCGCACTCATATCTTTACCTGAATCCATATCCCTGAATCTTAAAATTGAGATCATGTAAGATCCGACCTATAGCTTTAGACTAGTATCAAACACTTGCACCCAAGTCCAAGCAACTTAGCCTACCTATATGGTTTCCTGCACACAAGCTATATTAATCCTCCTCTTCCCGTGAGGCATTTCACTAGCTCTATGAAGAACAATTCTAATAAGTTTTCACTGAATTTTTGCATTTTCGGGCCAAAGTGATTTTTAAGTAGATATGGATATAATTAAGTGATTTTTATGTAATGGAAAATATGTGATTTTAAGTTGATATGAATACAGTTAAGCAACTTTAATATAATTAAAGAAAGAAAAAGTGACTCTTGTGATATAAACATATACTTGGGTGATTTTTAACGTAATTTACTCTATTTTTAGAAGAGAACATAAAGATGTCTGCATACAAAGCTTGAATTCTAAGAATATATTACTCCACAAAATGTGATAATTTTGGTGGTTATGAAATTTTCTGCAATTACATTAAGGATGGAGCCCATATCATGAAACATAATAATTTCTATAAACACTGAAAATAAAGCTAAGAGTGAAAAAGACGTATCTCGAATTGAAGAAATCAACAGAAAATATACCGGGACATAATCAGGAAATATCATCAAATTTTCCGGATATGGAGTTGACCTTAAGAGGTTGTCTAATCCGGATAAGGAATATTGTGTAATATAAGAACTTATTGTCAACCGTCTACACTCCAGCAACGGTAAGAACTCAAAGAAGACATCTTCCTCTTCAAACATCAAATCGGAAATCTCCTAAACAGAAGAGCAGAATAGAAATTACAAGGCTTAAAAATTAACATCCCAAACTTATGGTTTAAACTTCCACCCCCCGAGAAAGAAAATTAAAATTGTTCTCTCCCTTCAAACTTTGATGAACCTGTGAATTTCGATAGCTTCATAAGTTGTATGAGAAAACAATCGTACTTAGTAAAGACATTCATGAAGAAAATATTAGAAAACAAACATACTTTGTAAAGTAAATACAGGAAATCTTACATATAAAATTACAGTGATGATTATCTTAATATAGGAGACAGAAAACATGAGTTATATTTACAAATAGCATAACAAGAATAAAGGTATTTGGGACTGATCACCAACCTTGATAAACCAAGATGAGAGCATTAGCTCATTAGCACAACGTACGGTTACCAAAAGATCTTTCACTATGTTTTCATCAATTGCATCATATTCATAGCGACTAAAAGTAAGACTGGCGTGTACGAAAGTTGAAAAGTTCCCGAGCCTAATTTTTGCATCTTCAAAATTCCCAGAAACCCTTAAATGTTGAACATATGGAGCAATAATTTCAAAGGAACAATCATATTCGAATGAACCCCAGTGTCCGTCAGGATGATAGTGATCCAGTCTCATACATTTAGGAGAAGTCATGTGCAAACGTTTGAAACCATAAAAGCCATTTAGCTTCAAAGATTCTAATTGAGGACAATTTGACATTATTTGCTCAATGTGTTCCTCCCGTATGAACAAATATCCCAGTGTTAAACTTTTCAGGGATATCCAATTTAGAACACAGTCTTCTGATATTCTGCAATTCTCGCATTCAAGTTTTACAATTGATGAGCTGCTGCATAGATCTTGTGGCAAGCTATACGGTTTGGCATGTAATTGTATCGCATCACCAGTATACCATATATACAGGTAGAGATCCTCCACTTACTTATGCACAGCAAATTCAAGCCACTTATCAATTTTGGGATTATAAGACACACCATCATCATGGTCGAAGGCAAATTTTAGTCTGAACTTTTTAACGCTAGAGCAGCTAAGGCGAGGTAATACATTGTCCGTTAAGGAAATGAATTTGTGCACTGTCGTGCTGTCTGAACAACTGCACTCCTCGTTGTCATAAATAAAGTTGTCAATAAAATTACAGAGGTATTGCCAACGTTTAGAGAGACTACATGTCCTAAAGGCATCTGTTACGGACAGTAGAGAAAGAATTTTGATAACAAGTTCATCAGGTAACTGACTTATCCAATCAATGCAATCAATTTCATCACATTCTGTCTCAATCTTCACTTTTTTCTGAGGTGCGTTTTGTTTAAGCAGGCTTTTAGAATTTTCATCATCACCACAACTGTCAGGGGATTGGTCTTGCTTGCTCATGGTTGTCACGCTTTTTTTCCTTACAAGCTTAAGAAGGCGAAATATTATAGGATATCAATACTGAGAATAAATACTGAAAAAATACTATTGAATAACTAGGCAAGGTAACTCTCGAAACTTTTGGCAAAAAAGGCATCATCATGATTAGTTTACTATAGTTAATAGTATATTGTTGCATTGAATGAGGAACTTTTCTCTTGTGAAAATAAACTATGGTATTTAAGAACTAGTTTTTTCTTTCAGTATTTAAGAAATAACTAAAATTATGATTTAGGATTTTTTTGGCATGAATGAAAATGTTTTCATGGAAAATAAGTTGGTTTCTAACTTATTTTCTCGTGTTTGGTTGGTGAGTGAAAATTATTTGTCAAAAAATATTTTCTAATCTTTGATTGGTGAATGAAAAATATTTTTCTGAAACTATCCTATAGTATCTGGCTAGAGTAGATAATACTATTTAGGAAGATAGTTTCTGACCTAAGAACCAATCACTAAGATCAATCCGACCCGACCCCAACACCCGAACCGTGACCCAACTTCGACCTCATTTCTCGATCCAAGACGTGACCCCCAAAACCCACTTCGACACTCAACCATGAGTCCCGACCCTGGACCTAACCCGAACACCCTATTCTAGACCCGACCTTGACATTTGATTTGGGACCCAACCCTGACTCCCGATTGTGGACCTGGGACTTATCCCTAACTCTTGAAGCGATACTTGAATTAGGGTGGGGTAGGGAGACTAGTCTCGAATAGGTTTCAGAGTCAGAGCCAAAGTTGAAGGTTGAGAGTCGTGTTGAAATCAGACCCTGATTCCCATCTCAATATTGGATCTCAAGTTGGTGTCAGTTGTTCTGAGAACGAATTCAGGGTTGGTTAAGTTCTGGGTCTTGAGTTGAGGTCTAGCATCCAAATCTAAGTCAAGTTAGGTGTAGGAGACCACAAAATTTTAACGAATTTATTTTGATCCTCCCGCGTGCGTAATGATAATTTTGAACTTGAATTATGATTAGGGATGTTAAAAGGGTAATTCGAAAAAAAATTAAAATTTTTGGAAGAGGTTCAGGGCTATTTTAGAACCTTGAGGTAGTGAGCCTCCTCGATAGTGGTGTGCCACGTCACTTAGCATCCGCGATAAGGGCATGACATAGAGGCTAAGCTCTGCAATAGCAGCATGCCACGCCACTATGTATTTTTTGTTTAGTTTTTTATTTTTTCACTAGGGGTGAGGGGTTTTTGGTATTTTTTACCCCTGAAAGGACTTTTAAATATCCAATTGACCTTTTTCCTTCAGCTTTAAAAGATCAAACACTACTATTCTCTTTTTTAACTCCCAAACTAAAAAGCTCAAGGGTTTTACAAGTAATTCACCATTCAAGCTCCAAACTTCGAATTCTCTTCAATTTCTTGTATATTCCAGGCATGTTTCTCTTTTCCTAACTTGAGTTTCACATTGTGGCATTTATTTAATCATTCTTCATGTGATTTGAATTGATGGGTTTGAATTGGGTTGGTGTCTTTTGATTGTTTTTTAATTGGGTTGGGGTCTTTTGATTGTTTTTTACTTGAATTATTTTTCCCATATTTTAAATGTGTAATTCATGCTTTAACTGATGGTTTTGGAACTGAATGGGTGCACTGTTATGAGGATTGGAATGGGAAATGTGAATTTACCCAATTTGATGAAATTTTGGCTTGATAATGGCACTAACCTCAGGCCACCTTACTATCTTGGGTTTTAAATATAAATAGTCACACGGTTTAACTTGCCCTTTGAAAACATTGCATTACGTTAAAAGATAAATGGATGAAAATGGTTTTGAAATGCCTTTGGTGGCTATGATTTTGAATTTAAATGAAACTTGGAAGTCTAATGGTTAAACGGACAGATTTAGCATAATTTAATTAGCTTACAAGCATATTGGAATGATGATACTATGTTGGAAAATGCCTTAATAAAGACTCCTTGTTTATTGATTGGGTTTATATACATAATGTTTTAATTTGGGCTTAAAGGAAATTATGTAGCTCACTGTAAAGGCGTAGACCCAGAAGGACCAACACTGGAAACCACATTTGCCGGTGTGAGGGGTCTATATAACCATGTGTATAGATATACATTATATTTTGGATGTCTATTTCCTTGGTGTCTTTAGATTTTCCTCGGTTCATACGGCTAACACGCACTGAGGTCCTTCCAACAGGAAGTGCTAGACCCATATAGCTTGTGGGTGCCTTTAGGACGGAGCGAGCTATACAGTTCAGGCTAATAGTTTAAACTCTGATGTCCATGATCATTGTACCTATCTCAACATCCTACATGTGTATGTATAAATGTTGTGCATGTGATTTTTACTCATTTTGGCAATGACATTATTTTATCCCTTTTTCCTGAGTTACATGTCAGTGCTTGCCCTACTAACTATCCCTGAATGCTGTATCATTTCATGATGTAGGGTCCGAGGACTTTTTTGTTACCCCTATACAACGTTAGGTGGTTTGGTACATCAGTTTATTTGTTGTGAAGTGGTGAGCCTCCCTCTTCTGGAAGGCTCGATTATTTCACTGATTTTAAAATCACCTTAGTATTTATTTTAGGATTTTTTCATAGTCAGGGGCATGTCCCGACTTAGTTGGTATTTCTGGTCTAGAGGCTTTTGTGGACAGTTTTGGATGATTGGTTATTTTGTTTGGACTCTGAGCTTTCCTTTGTTCCATCTATCTTTATAACTATTTTGATTAGCTTCCACTGTATCTAGTTATTGTGCTCTAGAGGTTAGGACAAGGGGGTAATATATGGCCTATGATGGGTTTGAGATACCTATCACAACTAGGCCCTAGTTCATTTCATGACAAGCTTGGTGTCAGAGCACGATTCAGGGTCGTTGGATATCTACAAAGTCATGTCGAGTAGAGTCTCTTTAAGGGGTGTGTAGAGCACCATACTTATAAAGGGGAGGCTATGTGGCATTTAGGAATGTTTTCTTTTCTTGTGTTCTATTTCATGCTATAGATTCTAGTTATCATGAAACTTCTCTAATTCCTAGCTTGCTCGCATATCAGATTATGCCTCTTTGAAGATCTGACAACCGTAGAAACTCTGCTGGAATGTCTGCCCATTTGAGGAAAATATTGAGGGAACTGACCTTGTTTATAGAGTGTAGACCTAGTGTAGGGTCCCTGCTCCTGACTGTACTTCTCCACGTGGGGTTTTATTGATCACTAGTACTCCTCCTCAGGTTTTTGGGACTGGTGACACTTATGCTCAATTACCTCAGGGAGGTATCTCTAATGCAGAGTTCCGTCAGTCTATTCATATGCTCGCTCAACTTATGGCATCACTGTCTCATCGGTCTGGTCATATTAGTTCTGTTGTTAGGTCATCAGAGGTAATTTAGGTTGGACAGTTTATGAGGTAAAATCCCCCAACCTTTACAGGCTCTAACGTTGAGGAGGATCCTCAAGGATTTATTAATGAGATAGAAAAGATTTCCAGGGTTATGCAAGCTACTAATTATGAGGGTGTGAAGTTTGCTGCCTATCAGTTGAAAGATGTGGCTTACCAAAGGTATAGGAGTAGGAAGCGATGAGGAGTGATGATGTTGAACCAGCAGTGTGGGATAAGTTTTAAGGTGCTTTTATTGATCACTTCTTTTTGCAGGATTTGAGGAAAGCTAAGGCCGAAGAGTTTATGAACTTGAAGCAGGGTTAGATGAGTGTTAAGGAGTATGCCCTGAAGTTTCAGCAACTGTCTCTTTATGCTCTGGAGTTGGTATGTAATATGAGGTCTAGAATGAGAAAGTTTGCATCTGGCCTGTCTCACAATTTGGTTTTATTGTGTAAGGCTGTTATGCTAAATAATTATATAAACATATCTAGGATGGTGGTTTACATATAGTGGTAGGGGATGAGAAAAATAAGCAGGTAGAGATAGGACAGGGGCAGAACAAGAAGTTTAGATATTCAAAGCAGGGCACAGGTAATCAGAACAGTGGGAGAGATTATAGACAGTGAACTGAGAAGAAGAATTGGGGAAATTCTTATTTGATAACTAGTGCTCTTTATCCTAAGCCTTCAAGTGGTCATCATTTTCAGTCTAGTAGTGGTTCAAAGGCACAGGGTGCCCAGTCTCAGGTTAGTGGAGCTCAGTTATCCCTTTTATACTCTCTACCTATTTTATAGAAAACTTCACTATGGTTATTGTAAGAATGGGAGGAACTTATGTCTTAATTTTGGTTAGCTGGGTCATTTGTAGTGAAATTTCCCAATAGCTAAAGTTTTCGCTGGAGCTAATAAGGTTTCGATCGGCACTTCTTTGGCTCCTGCACCTAAGGGCACTATTTCAGGTATCGGTAGTGGCCAAAATCTTCTCTATGCATTTGCTACTCATCGATAATTTGAGGTATCCCCAAATGTTATCACTGGTATATTACAACTCTTTTCTCGTGATATTTACTATTTGCTTGATCCGAGCTCTACCTTATCTTATGTGACCTCTTATGTGGTTGTGCACCTTGGTTTTGGCCTAAAAAATATTCCTAAACCCTTTTCTATTTCTACCCTAGCGGGTGAGCCGATTGTTGCTAGAAAAATCTATAGGGGTTGTGTGGTGTCCATCTCTCATAGGGAGACACTGGTGGATTTGATAGAACTTGATATGGTAGATTTTGATGTAATCTTAGGGATGGATTAGCTTCATTCATTCTATGGTGCTCTGGATTTTGGGACCCAAAAGGCCATTTTCCATTTTCCTAATAAATTGGTAATTGAATGGGATGGGAGTTCCTTAGTGCCCAAAGGGAGGTTTATTTCTTATTTTAGAGCTCAGAAAATGATATCCAAAAGGTGTTTGTATCATCTAGTTTGGGTCAAGGATTCTAACTCTGAGGGTCTCTCTTTGCAATATGTCCCTATGATTAATGAATTTCCTCAGGTTTTTCCCAACGATCTTTCTGGAATTCCCGCCAATAAGGAAATAGATTTCGATATTAATCTTTTATCGGATACCCATCCCATTTCCATTCATACTTATACGATGGCCCCGGCTAAACTAAAGGAACTAAAGGATAAATTAAAGGATCTTCTTAATAAGGGTTTCGTTCATCCTAGTGGTTTCTTTGAAGGGTTCTTGTAATACCCCGTATGTTTCTAAGCTAGGAGACGAACTATGTTTCCTACGTAAGAAACCTCCTATCCTGTGAGTAGTATGTTAGTTCATGACTTACAACGAGTATCCTAGCTATAATATAGCTTATGATGTGTTAATCATGTTCATATGAGTCACTTAAGGTAAAACAAGCTAAGAGTTTTTGAATCCATCAAGTTTTAGTGTTTGATTTTGTAAGGGTCATATTTAAACGAGTATAACTTGATGTTAATGTGGTACTTCTGCATATTTCTACCCACTAAATTGTAGATAATTGAATTAGCTTTCGAACAATACCAATTTCGCCTTAATCCAATGCCCGAGCAAAAAGTTATGCCCATTTTTGTGAGAGATAGTAAGGATAGGCGATTGGTTAGGCGCCGCCCAACCAAACTTAGGCGATTGGTTAGGCTCCGCCTAAGTCAATTCCAATGCCAAAAACACTCCGTTTTGAGTTATTTTGAGGGTAATTAAGTCTTTTAACACTCCTTACATATCCCTAAACTTAACCCTATGAAATATATAGCTTCTAAACACATTACAACCCTATTAACATCTCAAAGCTCATCATCCAAGAGCACCATAGGATAAAAACAACCAGGGTTGCACAATAAAGCTTGAAGATCAAATTTCAAGGAAATTCCTC